>NC_134660.1:9049815-9344953 GCF_030463565.1 Pelecanus crispus | reverse complement strand
GGTCTTCACCTTCCCTTGACACCGCTTTCACAGCCAAGCACACTCTGGCCATCTACCCTGGCTTTGCCTCCCAGCACTCCCAACACACATTGTCAGGCTCAATCTCACTCTCACTCACGGCACAGACCACCTCCCAAAGTGAAAATACCCAAGGCATTTCTCCCATACGATAGGCCTAAGGGCTTAGAGCTGTTGCTGGTCCTCACCTTCCCTTGACACCGCTTTCACAGCCAAACACACGCTGCCCATCTACCCTGGCTTTGCCTCCCAGCACTCCCAAAACACATTCTCAGGTTGAATCTCATTCTCACTCCCGGCACAGACCACCTCCCAAAGTGAATATACCCAAGCGATTTCTGACACACGCTACATCTAAGGGCTTAGAGCTGTTGCTGCTCCTCACCTTCCCTTGACACCGCTTTCACAGACAAACACACTCTGCCCATCTGCCTTTGCCTTGCCTCCCAGCACTCCCAACACACTCTCACTACCGGCACAGACCACCTCCCAAAATGCCACCACCAAACCGATTTCTGACACACGCTACATCTAAGGGCTTAGAGCTGTTGCTGGTCCTCACCTTCCCTTGACACCGCTTTCACAGCCAAACGCACTCTGCCCATCTGCACTGCCCTTGCCTCCCAGCACTCCCAACACACATTCTCAGGCACGCTCACGCTCTCACTCTGACTCCCAGCACAGACCACCTCCCAAAGTGAAAATACCCAAGCCATTTCTGACACACGCTACATCTACGGGCTTAGAGCTGTGACTGGTCCTCACCTTCCCTTGACACCGCTTTCACAGCCAAACGCACTCTGCCCATCTGCGCTGCCCTTGCCTCCCAGCACTCCCAACACACATTCTCAGGCTCACTATCACTCTCACTCCCGGCACATACCACCTCCCAAAGTGCAAACGTCCAAGCCATTTCTCCCCTATGATAGGCCTAAGGGCTTAGAGCTGTTGCTGGTCCTCACCTTCCCTTGACACTGCTTTCACAGACAAACACACTCTGGCCATCTGCGCTGCCCTTGCCTCACAGCACTCCCAACACACATTTTCAGGCTCACTCTCACTCTCACTCCCGGCACAGACCACCTCCCAAAGTGCAAACACCCAAGCGATTTCTGACACACGCTACATCTAAGAGCTTAGAGCTGTTGCTGGTCCTCACCTTCCCTTGACACCGCTTTCACAGCCAAGCACACTCTGGCCATCTACCCTGGCTTTGCCTCCCAGCACTCCCAACACACATTCTCAGGCTCACTCTCACTCTCACTCACGGCACAGACCACCTCCCAAAGTGAAAATACCCAAGGCATTTCTCCCATACGATAGGCCTAAGGGCTTAGAGCTGTTGCTGGTCCTCACCTTCCCTTGACACCGCTTTCACAGCCAAACACACGCTGCCCATCTACCCTGGCTTTGCCTCCCAGCACTCCCAAAACACATTCTCAGGTTGAATCTCACTATCACTGCCGGCAAAGACCACCTCCCATAGTGAGTATACCCAAGCGATTTCTGACACACGCTACATCTAAGGGCTTAGAGCTGTTGCTGGTCTTCACCTTCCCTTGACACCGCTTTCACAGCCAAACACACTCTGGCCATCTATGCTGGTTTTGCCTCCCAGCACTCCCAAAACACATTCTCAGGTTGAATCTCACTATCACTGCCGGCACAGACCACTATCCAAAGAGCAAATACCCAAGCGATTTCTGACACACACTACATCTAAGGCCTTAGAGCTGTGGCTGGTCCTCACCTTCCCTTGACACCGCTTTCACAGCCAAACGCACTCTGGCCATCTGCGCTGCCCTTGCCTGCCAGCACTCCCAACACACATTCCTAGGCTCACTATCACTCTCACTCCCGGGACACACCACCTCCCAAAGTGCAAACGTCCAAGCCATTTCTCCCCTACGATAGGCCTAAGGGCTTAGAGCTGTTGCTGGTCCTCACCTTCCCTTGACACTGCTTTCACAGACAAACACACTCTGGCCATCTGCGCTGCCCTTGCCTCCCAGCACTCCCAACACACATTTTCAGGCTCACTCTCACTCTCACTCCCGGCACAGACCACCTCCCAAAGTGCAAACAGCCAAGCGATTTCTGACACCACGCTACATCTAAGAGCTTAGAGCTGTTGCTGGTCCTCACCTTCCCTTGACACCGCTTTCACAGCCAAGCACACTCTGGCCATCTACCCGGGCTTTGCCTCCCAGCACTCCCAACACACATTGTCAGGCTCACTCTCACTCTCACTCCCAGCACAGACCACCTCCCAAAGTGCAAACCTCCAAGGCATTTCTCCCATACGATAGGCCTAAGGGCTTAGAGCTGTTGCTGGTCTTCACCTTCCCTTGACACCGCTTTCACAGCCAAACACACTCTGCCCATCTACCCTGGTTTTGCCTCCCAGCAATCCCAACACACATTCTCAGGCTCAAACTCACTCTCACTCCCGGCACACAACACCTCTCAAAGTGCAAACGTCCAAGCATTTTCTGCCGCATGCTACATCTAAGGGCTTAGAGCTGTTGCTGGTCCTCACCTTCCCTTGACACCGCTTTCACAGCCAAACACACTCTGCCCATCTGCCTTTGCCTCAACTCCCAGCACTCCCAACACACTTTCTCAGGCTCACTCTCACTCTCACTCCCGGCACAGACCACCTCCCAAAGTGCAAACCTCCAAGCCATTTCTCCCACACGATAGGCCTAAGTGCTTAGAGCTGTTGCTGGTCTTCACCTTCCCTTGACACCGCTTTCACAGCCAAACACACTCTGCCCATCTGCCTTTGCCTTGCCTCCCAGCACTCCCAACACACTCTCACTCCCGGCACAGACCACCTCCCAAAGTGCAAACCCCCAAGCGATATCTGACAAACGCTAAATCTAAGGGCTTAGAGCTGTTGCTGGTCCTCACCTTCCCTTGACACCGCTTTCACAGCCAAACGCACTCTGCCCATCTGCACTGCCCTTGCCTCCCAGCACTCCCAACACACATTCTCAGGCACGCTCACGCTCTCACTCTGACTCCCAGCACAGACCACCTCCCAAAGTGAAAATACCCAAGCCATTTCTGACACACGCTACATCTACGGGCTTAGAGCTGTGACTGGTCCTCACCTTCCCTTGACACCGCTTTCACAGCCAAACGCACTCTGCCCATCTGCGCTGCCCTTGCCTCCCAGCACTCCCAACACACATTCTCAGGCTCACTATCACTCTCACTCCCGGCACATACCACCTCCCAAAGTGCAAACGTCCAAGCCATTTCTCCCCTATGATAGGCCTAAGGGCTTAGAGCTGTTGCTGGTCCTCACCTTCCCTTGACACTGCTTTCACAGACAAACACACTCTGGCCATCTGCGCTGCCCTTGCCTCACAGCACTCCCAACACACATTTTCAGGCTCACTCTCACTCTCACTCCCGGCACAGACCACCTCCCAAAGTGCAAACAGCCAAGCGATTTCTGACACACACGCTACATCTAAGAGCTTAGAGCTGTTGCTGGTCCTCACCTTCCCTTGACACCGCTTTCACAGCCAAACACACTCTCCCCATCTACCCTGGCTTTGCCTCCCAGCACTCCCAACACACATTCTAAGGTTGAATCTCACTCTCACTCCCGGCACAGACCACCTCCCAAAGTGCAAACGTCCAAGCCATTTCTCCCATACGATAGGCCTAAGGGCTTAGAGCTGTTGCTGGTCCTCACCTTCCCTTGACACCGCTTTCACAGCCAAACACACTCTGGCCATCCGCCTTTGCCTTGCCTCCCAGCACTCCCAACACACATTCTCAGGTTGAATCTCACTCTCACTTCCGGCACAGACCACCTCCCACAGTGCAAACATCTAAGCCATTTCTCCCACACGATAAGCCTAAGGGCTTAGAGCTGTTGCTGGTCCTCACCTTCCCTTTTACACCGCTTTCACAGCCAAACACACTCTGGCCATCTGCGCTGCCCTTGCCTGCCAGCACTCCCAACACACGTTCTCACGCACACTCACGCTCTCACTCTCACTCCCGGCACAGACCACCTCCCAAAGTCAAAACACCCAACCGATTTCTGACATACGCTACATCTAAGGGCTTAGAGCTGTGGCTGGTCCTCACCTTCCCTTGACACTGCTTTCACAGACAAACACACTCTGGCCATCTACCCTGGCTTTGCCTCACAGCACTCCCAACACACATTTTCACGCTCACTCTCACTCTCACTCCGGGCACAGCCCACCTCCCAAAGTGCAAACACCCAAGCGATTTCTGACACACGCTACATCTAAGGGCTTAGAGCTGTTGCTGGTCCTCACCTTCCCTTGACACCGCTTTCACAGACAAACACACTCTGGCCATCTACGCTGGTTTTGCCTCCCAGCACTCCCAAAACACATTCTCAGGTGGAATCTCTCTATCACTGCGGGCACAGACAACTATCCAAAGGGCAAATACCCAAGCGATTTCTGACACACGCTACATCTAAGGCCTTAGAGCTGTTGCTGGTCCTCACCTTCCCTTGACACCGCTTTCACAGACAAACACACTCTGGCCATCTGCCTTTGCCTTCCCTCCCAGCACTCCCAACACACTCTCACTACCGGCACAGACCACCTCCCAAAATGCCACCACCAAACCGATTTCTGACACACGCTACATCTACGGGCTTAGAGCTGTTGCTGGTCCTCACCTTCCCTTGACACCGCTTTCACAGCCAAACGCACTCTGCCCATCTACCCTGGCTTTGCCTCCCAGCACTCCCAACACACATTCTCAGGTTGAATCTCACTCTCACTCCCGGCACAGACCACCTCCCAAAGTGCAAACGTCCAAGCCATTTCTCCCATACGATAGGCCTAAGGGCTTAGAGCTGTTGCTGGTCCTCACCTTCCCTTGACACCGCTTTCACAGCCAAACACACTCTGGCCATCTGCGCTGCCCTTGCCTCCCAGCACTCCCAACACACGTTCTCACGCACACTCACGCTCTCACTCTCACTCCCAGCACAGACCACCTCCCAAAGTCAAAACACCCAACCGATTTCTGACATACGCTACATCTAAGGGCTTAGAGCTGTGGCTGGTCCTTAACCTTCCCTTGACACCGCTTTCACAGCCAAACACACTCTGGCCATCTACGCTGGTTTTGCCTCCCAGCACTCCCAAAACACATTCTCAGGTTGAATCTCACTATCACTGCCGGCACAGACCACTTCCCAAAGAGCAAATACCCAAGTGATTTCTGGCACACGCTACATCTAAGGGCTTAGAGCTGTTGCTGGTCTTCACCTTCCCTTGACACCGCTTTCACAGCCAAGCACACTCTGGCCATCTACCCTGGCTTTGCCTCCCAGCACTCCCAACACACATTGTCAGGCTCAATCTCACTCTCACTCACGGCACAGACCACCTCCCAAAGTGAAAATACCCAAGGCATTTCTCCCATACGATAGGCCTAAGGGCTTAGAGCTGTTGCTGGTCCTCACCTTCCCTTGACACCGCTTTCACAGCCAAACACACGCTGCCCATCTACCCTGGCTTTGCCTCCCAGCACTCCCAAAACACATTCTCAGGTTGAATCTCATTCTCACTCCCGGCACAGACCACCTCCCAAAGTTAATATACCCAAGCGATTTCTGACACACGCTACATCTAAGGGCTTAGAGCTGTTGCTGGTCTTCACCTTCCCTTGACACCGCTTTCACAGCCAAACACACTCTGGCCATCTACGCTGGTTTTGCCTCCCAGCACTCCCAAAACACATTCTCAGGTTGAATCTCACTATCACGGCCGGCACAGACCACTTCCCAAAGAGCAAATACCCAAGCGATTTCTGACACACGCTACATCTAAGGCCTTAGAGCTGTTGCTGGTCCTCACCTTCCCTTGACACCGCTTTCACAGACAAACACACTCTGCCCATCTGCCTTTGCCTTGCCTCCCAGCACTCCCAACACACTCTCACTACCGGCACAGACCACCTCCCAAAATGCCACCACCAAACCGATTTCTGACACACGCTACATCTAAGGGCTTAGAGCTGTTGCTGGTCCTCACCTTCCCTTGACACCGCTTTCACAGCCAAACGCACTCTGCCCATCTGCACTGCCCTTGCCTCCCAGCACTCCCAACACACATTCTCAGGCACGCTCACGCTCTCACTCTGACTCCCAGCACAGACCACCTCCCAAAGTGAAAATACCCAAGCCATTTCTGACACACGCTACATCTACGGGCTTAGAGCTGTGACTGGTCCTCACCTTCCCTTGACACCGCTTTCACAGCCAAACGCACTCTGGCCATCTGCGCTGCCCTTGCCTGCCAGCACTCCCAACACACATTCCTAGGCTCACTATCACTCTCACTCCCGGGACACACCACCTCCCAAAGTGCAAACGTCCAAGCCATTTCTCCCATACGATAGGCCTAAGGGCTTAGAGCTGTTGCTGGTCCTCACCTTCCCTTGACACCGCTTTCACAGCCAAACACACTCTGGCCATCTGCGCTGCCCTTGCCTCCCAGCACTCCCAACACACGTTCTCACGCACACTCACGCTCTCACTCTCACTCCCAGCACAGACCACCTCCCAAAGTCAAAACACCCAACCGATTTCTGACATACGCTACATCTAAGGGCTTAGAGCTGTGGCTGGTCCTTAACCTTCCCTTGACACCGCTTTCACAGACAAACACACTCTGGCCATCTACGCTGGTTTTGCCTCCCAGCACTCCCAAAACACATTCTCAGGTTGAATCTCACTATCACTGCCGGCACAGACCACTTCCCAAAGAGCAAATACCCAAGTGATTTCTGGCACACGCTACATCTAAGGGCTTAGAGCTGTTGCTGGTCTTCACCTTCCCTTGACACCGCTTTCACAGCCAAGCACACTCTGGCCATCTACCCTGGCTTTGCCTCCCAGCACTCCCAACACACATTGTCAGGCTCAATCTCACTCTCACTCACGGCACAGACCACCTCCCAAAGTGAAAATACCCAAGGCATTTCTCCCATACGATAGGCCTAAGGGCTTAGAGCTGTTGCTGGTCCTCACCTTCCCTTGACACCGCTTTCACAGCCAAACACACGCTGCCCATCTACCCTGGCTTTGCCTCCCAGCACTCCCAAAACACATTCTCAGGTTGAATCTCATTCTCACTCCCGGCACAGACCACCTCCCAAAGTGAATATACCCAAGCGATTTCTGACACACGCTACATCTAAGGGCTTAGAGCTGTTGCTGCTCCTCACCTTCCCTTGACACCGCTTTCACAGACAAACACACTCTGCCCATCTGCCTTTGCCTTGCCTCCCAGCACTCCCAACACACTCTCACTACCGGCACAGACCACCTCCCAAAATGCCACCACCAAACCGATTTCTGACACACGCTACATCTAAGGGCTTAGAGCTGTTGCTGGTCCTCACCTTCCCTTGACACCGCTTTCACAGCCAAACGCACTCTGCCCATCTGCACTGCCCTTGCCTCCCAGCACTCCCAACACACATTCTCAGGCACGCTCACGCTCTCACTCTGACTCCCAGCACAGACCACCTCCCAAAGTGAAAATACCCAAGCCATTTCTGACACACGCTACATCTACGGGCTTAGAGCTGTGACTGGTCCTCACCTTCCCTTGACACCGCTTTCACAGCCAAACGCACTCTGCCCATCTGCGCTGCCCTTGCCTCCCAGCACTCCCAACACACATTCTCAGGCTCACTATCACTCTCACTCCCGGCACATACCACCTCCCAAAGTGCAAACGTCCAAGCCATTTCTCCCCTATGATAGGCCTAAGGGCTTAGAGCTGTTGCTGGTCCTCACCTTCCCTTGACACTGCTTTCACAGACAAACACACTCTGGCCATCTGCGCTGCCCTTGCCTCACAGCACTCCCAACACACATTTTCAGGCTCAGTCTCACTCTCACTCCCGGCACAGACCACCTCCCAAAGTGCAAACACCCAAGCGATTTCTGACACACGCTACATCTAAGAGCTTAGAGCTGTTGCTGGTCCTCACCTTCCCTTGACACCGCTTTCACAGCCAAGCACACTCTGGCCATCTACCCTGGCTTTGCCTCCCAGCACTCCCAACACACATTCTCAGGCTCACTCTCACTCTCACTCACGGCACAGACCACCTCCCAAAGTGAAAATACCCAAGGCATTTCTCCCATACGATAGGCCTAAGGGCTTAGAGCTGTTGCTGGTCCTCACCTTCCCTTGACACCGCTTTCACAGCCAAACACACGCTGCCCATCTACCCTGGCTTTGCCTCCCAGCACTCCCAAAACACATTCTCAGGTTGAATCTCACTATCACTGCCGGCAAAGACCACCTCCCATAGTGAGTATACCCAAGCGATTTCTGACACACGCTACATCTAAGGGCTTAGAGCTGTTGCTGGTCTTCACCTTCCCTTGACACCGCTTTCACAGCCAAACACACTCTGGCCATCTATGCTGGTTTTGCCTCCCAGCACTCCCAAAACACATTCTCAGGTTGAATCTCACTATCACTGCCGGCACAGACCACTATCCAAAGAGCAAATACCCAAGCGATTTCTGACACACACTACATCTAAGGCCTTAGAGCTGTGGCTGGTCCTCACCTTCCCTTGACACCGCTTTCACAGCCAAACGCACTCTGGCCATCTGCGCTGCCCTTGCCTGCCAGCACTCCCAACACACATTCCTAGGCTCACTATCACTCTCACTCCCGGGACACACCACCTCCCAAAGTGCAAACGTCCAAGCCATTTCTCCCCTACGATAGGCCTAAGGGCTTAGAGCTGTTGCTGGTCCTCACCTTCCCTTGACACTGCTTTCACAGACAAACACACTCTGGCCATCTGCGCTGCCCTTGCCTCCCAGCACTCCCAACACACATTTTCAGGCTCACTCTCACTCTCACTCCCGGCACAGACCACCTCCCAAAGTGCAAACAGCCAAGCGATTTCTGACACACGCTACATCTAAGAGCTTAGAGCTGTTGCTGGTCCTCACCTTCCCTTGACACCGCTTTCACAGCCAAGCACACTCTGGCCATCTACCCGGGCTTTGCCTCCCAGCACTCCCAACACACATTGTCAGGCTCACTCTCACTCTCACTCCCAGCACAGACCACCTCCCAAAGTGCAAACCTCCAAGGCATTTCTCCCATACGATAGGCCTAAGGGCTTAGAGCT
This sequence comes from Pelecanus crispus, assembly GCF_030463565.1. Lineage (NCBI taxonomy): Eukaryota > Metazoa > Chordata > Aves > Pelecaniformes > Pelecanidae > Pelecanus > Pelecanus crispus. The sequence continues at coordinate 9,335,752 of NC_134660.1, read as the reverse complement.
GTTGCTGGTCTTCACCTTCCCTTGACACCGCTTTCACAGCCAAACACACTCTGCCCATCTACCCTGGTTTTGCCTCCCAGCAATCCCAACACACATTCTCAGGCTCAAACTCACTCTCACTCCCGGCACACAACACCTCTCAAAGTGCAAACGTCCAAGCATTTTCTGCCGCATGCTACATCTAAGGGCTTAGAGCTGTTGCTGGTCCTCACCTTCCCTTGACACCGCTTTCACAGCCAAACACACTCTGCCCATCTGCCTTTGCCTCAACTCCCAGCACTCCCAACACACTTTCTCAGGCTCACTCTCACTCTCACTCCCGGCACAGACCACCTCCCAAAGTGCAAACCTCCAAGCCATTTCTCCCACACGATAGGCCTAAGTGCTTAGAGCTGTTGCTGGTCTTCACCTTCCCTTGACACCGCTTTCACAGCCAAACACACTCTGCCCATCTGCCTTTGCCTTGCCTCCCAGCACTCCCAACACACTCTCACTCCCGGCACAGACCACCTCCCAAAGTGCAAACCCCCAAGCGATATCTGACAAACGCTAAATCTAAGGGCTTAGAGCTGTTGCTGGTCCTCACCTTCCCTTGACACCGCTTTCACAGCCAAACGCACTCTGCCCATCTGCACTGCCCTTGCCTCCCAGCACTCCCAACACACATTCTCAGGCACGCTCACGCTCTCACTCTGACTCCCAGCACAGACCACCTCCCAAAGTGAAAATACCCAAGCCATTTCTGACACACGCTACATCTACGGGCTTAGAGCTGTGACTGGTCCTCACCTTCCCTTGACACCGCTTTCACAGCCAAACGCACTCTGCCCATCTGCGCTGCCCTTGCCTCCCAGCACTCCCAACACACATTCTCAGGCTCACTATCACTCTCACTCCCGGCACATACCACCTCCCAAAGTGCAAACGTCCAAGCCATTTCTCCCCTATGATAGGCCTAAGGGCTTAGAGCTGTTGCTGGTCCTCACCTTCCCTTGACACTGCTTTCACAGACAAACACACTCTGGCCATCTGCGCTGCCCTTGCCTCACAGCACTCCCAACACACATTTTCAGGCTCACTCTCACTCTCACTCCCGGCACAGACCACCTCCCAAAGTGCAAACAGCCAAGCGATTTCTGACACACGCTACATCTAAGAGCTTAGAGCTGTTGCTGGTCCTCACCTTCCCTTGACACCCGCTTTCACAGCCAAACACACTCTCCCCATCTACCCTGGCTTTGCCTCCCAGCACTCCCAACACACATTCTAAGGTTGAATCTCACTCTCACTCCCGGCACAGACCACCTCCCAAAGTGCAAACGTCCAAGCCATTTCTCCCATACGATAGGCCTAAGGGCTTAGAGCTGTTGCTGGTCCTCACCTTCCCTTGACACCGCTTTCACAGCCAAACACACTCTGGCCATCCGCCTTTGCCTTGCCTCCCAGCACTCCCAACACACATTCTCAGGTTGAATCTCACTCTCACTTCCGGCACAGACCACCTCCCACAGTGCAAACATCTAAGCCATTTCTCCCACACGATAAGCCTAAGGGCTTAGAGCTGTTGCTGGTCCTCACCTTCCCTTTTACACCGCTTTCACAGCCAAACACACTCTGGCCATCTGCGCTGCCCTTGCCTGCCAGCACTCCCAACACACGTTCTCACGCACACTCACGCTCTCACTCTCACTCCCGGCACAGACCACCTCCCAAAGTCAAAACACCCAACCGATTTCTGACATACGCTACATCTAAGGGCTTAGAGCTGTGGCTGGTCCTCACCTTCCCTTGACACTGCTTTCACAGACAAACACACTCTGGCCATCTACCCTGGCTTTGCCTCACAGCACTCCCAACACACATTTTCACGCTCACTCTCACTCTCACTCCGGGCACAGCCCACCTCCCAAAGTGCAAACACCCAAGCGATTTCTGACACACGCTACATCTAAGGGCTTAGAGCTGTTGCTGGTCCTCACCTTCCCTTGACACCCGCTTTCACAGACAAACACACTCTGGCCATCTACGCTGGTTTTGCCTCCCAGCACTCCCAAAACACATTCTCAGGTGGAATCTCTCTATCACTGCGGGCACAGACAACTATCCAAAGGGCAAATACCCAAGCGATTTCTGACACACGCTACATCTAAGGCCTTAGAGCTGTTGCTGGTCCTCACCTTCCCTTGACACCGCTTTCACAGACAAACACACTCTGGCCATCTGCCTTTGCCTTCCCTCCCAGCACTCCCAACACACTCTCACTACCGGCACAGACCACCTCCCAAAATGCCACCACCAAACCGATTTCTGACACACGCTACATCTACGGGCTTAGAGCTGTTGCTGGTCCTCACCTTCCCTTGACACCGCTTTCACAGCCAAACGCACTCTGCCCATCTACCCTGGCTTTGCCTCCCAGCACTCCCAACACACATTCTCAGGTTGAATCTCACTCTCACTCCCGGCACAGACCACCTCCCAAAGTGCAAACGTCCAAGCCATTTCTCCCATACGATAGGCCTAAGGGCTTAGAGCTGTTGCTGGTCCTCACCTTCCCTTGACACCGCTTTCACAGCCAAACACACTCTGGCCATCTGCGCTGCCCTTGCCTCCCAGCACTCCCAACACACGTTCTCACGCACACTCACGCTCTCACTCTCACTCCCAGCACAGACCACCTCCCAAAGTCAAAACAACCAACCGATTTCTGACATACGCTACATCTAAGGGCTTAGAGCTGTGGCTGGTCCTTAACCTTCCTTGACACCCGCTTTCACAGACAAACACACTCTGGCCATCTACGCTGGTTTTGCCTCCCAGCACTCCCAAAACACATTCTCAGGTTGAATCTCACTATCACTGCCGGCACAGACCACTTCCCAAAGAGCAAATACCCAAGTGATTTCTGGCACACGCTACATCTAAGGGCTTAGAGCTGTTGCTGGTCTTCACCTTCCCTTGACACCGCTTTCACAGCCAAGCACACTCTGGCCATCTACCCTGGCTTTGCCTCCCAGCACTCCCAACACACATTGTCAGGCTCAATCTCACTCTCACTCACGGCACAGACCACCTCCCAAAGTGAAAATACCCAAGGCATTTCTCCCATACGATAGGCCTAAGGGCTTAGAGCTGTTGCTGGTCCTCACCTTCCCTTGACACCGCTTTCACAGCCAAACACACGCTGCCCATCTACCCTGGCTTTGCCTCCCAGCACTCCCAAAACACATTCTCAGGTTGAATCTCATTCTCACTCCCGGCACAGACCACCTCCCAAAGTGAATATACCCAAGCGATTTCTGACACACGCTACATCTAAGGGCTTAGAGCTGTTGCTGGTTTTCACCTTCCCTTGACACCCGCTTTCACAGACAAACACACTCTGGCCATCTACGCTGGTTTTGCCTCCCAGCACTCCCAAAACACATTCTCAGGTTGAATCTCACTATCACGGCCGGCACAGACCACTTCCCAAAGAGCAAATACCCAAGCGATTTCTGACACACGCTACATCCAAGGCCTTAGAGCTGTTGCTGGTCCTCACCTTCCCTTGACACCGCTTTCACAGACAAACACACTCTGCCCATCTGCCTTTGCCTTGCCTCCCAGCACTCCCAACACACTCTCACTACCGGCACAGACCACCTCCCAAAATGCCACCACCAAACCGATTTCTGACACACGCTACATCTAAGGGCTTAGAGCTGTTGCTGGTCCTCACCTTCCCTTGACACCGCTTTCACAGCCAAACGCACTCTGCCCATCTGCACTGCCCTTGCCTCCCAGCACTCCCAACACACATTCTCAGGCACGCTCACGCTCTCACTCAGACTCCCAGCACAGACCACCTCCCAAAGTGAAAATACCCAAGCCATTTCTGACACACGCTACATCTACGGGCTTAGAGCTGTGACTGGTCCTCACCTTCCCTTGACACCGCTTTCACAGCCAAACGCACTCTGGCCATCTGCGCTGCCCTTGCCTGCCAGCACTCCCAACACACATTCCTAGGCTCACTATCACTCTCACTCCCGGGACACACCACCTCCCAAAGTGCAAACGTCCAAGCCATTTCTCCCCTACGATAGGCCTAAGGGCTTAGAGCTGTTGCTGGTCCTCACCTTCCCTTGACACTGCTTTCACAGACAAACACACTCTGGCCATCTGCGCTGCCCTTGCCTCACAGCACTCCCAACACACATTTTCAGGCTCACTCTCACTCTCACTCCCGGCACAGACCACCTCCCAAAGTGCAAACAGCCAAGCGATTTCTGACACACGCTACATCTAAGAGCTTAGAGCTGTTGCTGGTCCTCACCTTCCCTTGACACCGCTTTCACAGCCAAGCACACTCTGGCCATCTACCCGGGCTTTGCCTCCCAGCACTCCCAACACACATTGTCAGGCTCACTCTCACTCTCACTCCCAGCACAGACCACCTCCCAAAGTGCAAACCTCCAAGGCATTTCTCCCATACGATAGGCCTAAGGGCTTAGAGCTGTTGCTGGTCTTCACCTTCCCTTGACACCGCTTTCACAGCAAACACACTCTGCCCATCTACCCTGGTTTTGCCTCCCAGCAATCCCAACACACATTCTCAGGCTCAAACTCACTCTCACTCCCGGCACACAACACCTCTCAAAGTGCAAACGTCCAAGCATTTTCTGCCGCATGCTACATCTAAGGGCTTAGAGCTGTTGCTGGTCCTCACCTTCCCTTGACACCGCTTTCACAGCCAAACACACTCTGCCCATCTGCCTTTGCCTCAACTCCCAGCACTCCCAACACACTTTCTCAGGCTCACTCTCACTCTCACTCCCGGCACAGACCACCTCCCAAAGTGCAAACCTCCAAGCCATTTCTCCCACACGATAGGCCTAAGTGCTTAGAGCTGTTGCTGGTCTTCACCTTCCCTTGACACCGCTTTCACAGCCAAACACACTCTGCCCATCTGCCTTTGCCTTGCCTCCCAGCACTCCCAACACACTCTCACTCCCGGCACAGACCACCTCCCAAAGTGCAAACCCCCAAGCGATATCTGACAAACGCTAAATCTAAGGGCTTAGAGCTGTTGCTGGTCCTCACCTTCCCTTGACACCGCTTTCACAGCCAAACGCACTCTGCCCATCTGCACTGCCCTTGCCTCCCAGCACTCCCAACACACATTCTCAGGCACGCTCACGCTCTCACTCTGACTCCCAGCACAGACCACCTCCCAAAGTGAAAATACCCAAGCCATTTCTGACACACGCTACATCTACGGGCTTAGAGCTGTGACTGGTCCTCACCTTCCCTTGACACCGCTTTCACAGCCAAACGCACTCTGCCCATCTGCGCTGCCCTTGCCTCCCAGCACTCCCAACACACATTCTCAGGCTCACTATCACTCTCACTCCCGGCACATACCACCTCCCAAAGTGCAAACGTCCAAGCCATTTCTCCCCTATGATAGGCCTAAGGGCTTAGAGCTGTTGCTGGTCCTCACCTTCCCTTGACACTGCTTTCACAGACAAACACACTCTGGCCATCTGCGCTGCCCTTGCCTCACAGCACTCCCAACACACATTTTCAGGCTCACTCTCACTCTAACTCCCGGCACAGACCACCTCCCAAAGTGCAAACAGCCAAGCGATTTCTGACACACGCTACATCTAAGAGCTTAGAGCTGTTGCTGGTCCTCACCTTCCCTTGACACCGCTTTCACAGCCAAACACACTCTCCCCATCTACCCTGGCTTTGCCTCCCAGCACTCCCAACACACATTCTAAGGTTGAATCTCACTCTCACTCCCGGCACAGACCACCTCCCAAAGTGCAAACGTCCAAGCCATTTCTCCCATACGATAGGCCTAAGGGCTTAGAGCTGTTGCTGGTCCTCACCTTCCCTTGACACCGCTTTCACAGCCAAACACACTCTGGCCATCCGCCTTTGCCTTGCCTCCCAGCACTCCCAACACACATTCTCAGGTTGAATCTCACTCTCACTTCCGGCACAGACCACCTCCCACAGTGCAAACATCTAAGCCATTTCTCCCACACGATAAGCCTAAGGGCTTAGATCTGTTGCTGGTCCTCACCTTCCCTTTTACACCGCTTTCACAGCCAAACACACTCTGGCCATCTGCGCTGCCCTTGCCTGCCAGCACTCCCAACACACGTTCTCACGCACACTCACGCTCTCACTCTCACTCCCGGCACAGACCACCTCCCAAAGTCAAAACACCCAACCGATTTCTGACATACGCTACATCTAAGGGCTTAGAGCTGTGGCTGGTCCTCACCTTCCCTTGACACTGCTTTCACAGACAAACACACTCTGGCCATCTACCCTGGCTTTGCCTCACAGCACTCCCAACACACATTTTCACGCTCACTCTCACTCTCACTCCGGGCACAGCCCACCTCCCAAAGTGCAAACACCCAAGCGATTTCTGACACACGCTACATCTAAGGGCTTAGAGCTGTTGCTGGTCCTCACCTTCCCTTGACACCGCTTTCACAGACAAACACACTCTGGCCATCTACGCTGGTTTTGCCTCCCAGCACTCCCAAAACACATTCTCAGGTGGAATCTCTCTATCACTGCGGGCACAGAAAACTATCCAAAGGGCAAATACCCAAGCGATTTCTGACACACGCTACATCTAAGGCCTTAGAGGTGTTGCTGGTCCTCACCTTCCCTTTACACCGCTTTCACAGACAAACACACTCTGCCCATCTGCCTTTGCCTTCCCTCCCAGCACTCCCAACACACTCTCACTACCGGCACAGACCACCTCCCAAAATGCCACCACCAAACCGATTTCTGACACACGCTACATCTACGGGCTTAGAGCTGTTGCTGGTCCTCACCTTCCCTTGACACCGCTTTCACAGCCAAACGCACTCTGCCCATCTACCCTGGCTTTGCCTCCCAGCACTCCCAACACACATTCTCAGGTTGAATCTCACTCTCACTCCCGGCACAGACCACCTCCCAAAGTGCAAACGTCCAAGCCATTTCTCCCATACGATAGGCCTAAGGGCTTAGAGCTGTTGCTGGTCCTCACCTTCCCTTGACACCGCTTTCACAGCCAAACACACTCTGGCCATCTGCGCTGCCCTTGCCTCCCAGCACTCCCAACACACGTTCTCACGCACACTCACGCTCTCACTCTCACTCCCAGCACAGACCACCTCCCAAAGTCAAAACACCCAACCGATTTCTGACATACGCTACATCTAAGGGCTTAGAGCTGTGGCTGGTCCTTAACCTTCCCTTGACACCGCTTTCACAGCCAAACACACTCTGGCCATCTACACTGGTTTTGCCTCCCAGCACTCCCAAAACACATTCTCAGGTTGAATCTCACTATCACTGCCGGCACAGACCACTTCCCAAAGAGCAAATACCCAAGTGATTTCTGGCACACGCTACATCTAAGGGCTTAGAGCTGTTGCTGGTCTTCACCTTCCCTTGACACCGCTTTCACAGCCAAGCACACTCTGGCCATCTACCCTGGCTTTGCCTCCCAGCACTCCCAACACACATTGTCAGGCTCAATCTCACTCTCACTCACGGCACAGACCACCTCCCAAAGTGAAAATACCCAAGGCATTTCTCCCATACGATAGGCCTAAGGGCTTAGAGCTGTTGCTGGTCCTCACCTTCCCTTGACACCCGCTTTCACAGCCAAACACACGCTGCCCATCTACCCTGGCTTTGCCTCCCAGCACTCCCAAAACACATTCTCAGGTTGAATCTCATTCTCACTCCCGGCACAGACCACCTCCCAAAGTTAATATACCCAAGCGATTTCTGACACACGCTACATCTAAGGGCTTAGAGCTGTTGCTGGTCTTCACCTTCCCTTGACACCGCTTTCACAGCCAAACACACTCTGGCCATCTACGCTGGTTTTGCCTCCCAGCACTCCCAAAACACATTCTCAGGTTGAATCTCACTATCACGGCCGGCACAGACCACTTCCCAAAGAGCAAATACCCAAGCGATTTCTGACACACGCTACATCTAAGGCCTTAGAGCTGTTGCTGGTCCTCACCTTCCCTTGACACCGCTTTCACAGACAAACACACTCTGCCCATCTGCCTTTGCCTTGCCTCCCAGCACTCCCAACACACTCTCACTACCGGCACAGACCACCTCCCAAAATGCCACCACCAAACCGATTTCTGACACACGCTACATCTAAGGGCTTAGAGCTGTTGCTGGTCCTCACCTTCCCTTGACACCGCTTTCACAGCCAAACGCACTCTGCCCATCTGCACTGCCCTTGCCTCCCAGCACTCCCAACACACATTCTCAGGCACGCTCACGCTCTCACTCTGACTCCCAGCACAGACCACCTCCCAAAGTGAAAATACCCAAGCCATTTCTGACACACGCTACATCTACGGGCTTAGAGCTGTGACTGGTCCTCACCTTCCCTTGACACCGCTTTCACAGCCAAACGCACTCTGGCCATCTGCGCTGCCCTTGCCTGCCAGCACTCCCAACACACATTCCTAGGCTCACTATCACTCTCACTCCCGGGACACACCACCTCCCAAAGTGCAAACGTCCAAGCCATTTCTCCCATACGATAGGCCTAAGGGCTTAGAGCTGTTGCTGGTCCTCACCTTCCCTTGACACCGCTTTCACAGCCAAACACACTCTGGCCATCTGCGCTGCCCTTGCCTCCCAGCACTCCCAACACACGTTCTCACGCACACTCACGCTCTCACTCTCACTCCCAGCACAGACCACCTCCCAAAGTCAAAACACCCAACCGATTTCTGACATACGCTACATCTAAGGGCTTAGAGCTGTGGCTGGTCCTTAACCTTCCCTTGACACCGCTTTCACAGACAAACACACTCTGGCCATCTACGCTGGTTTTGCCTCCCAGCACTCCCAAAACACATTCTCAGGTTGAATCTCACTATCACTGCCGGCACAGACCACTTCCCAAAGAGCAAATACCCAAGTGATTTCTGGCACACGCTACATCTAAGGGCTTAGAGCTGTTGCTGGTCTTCACCTTCCCTTGACACCGCTTTCACAGCCAAGCACACTCTGGCCATCTACCCTGGCTTTGCCTCCCAGCACTCCCAACACACATTGTCAGGCTCAATCTCACTCTCACTCACGGCACAGACCACCTCCCAAAGTGAAAATACCCAAGGCATTTCTCCCATACGATAGGCCTAAGGGCTTAGAGCTGTTGCTGGTCCTCACCTTCCCTTGACACCGCTTTCACAGCCAAACACACGCTGCCCATCTACCCTGGCTTTGCCTCCCAGCACTCCCAAAACACATTCTCAGGTTGAATCTCATTCTCACTCCCGGCACAGACCACCTCCCAAAGTGAATATACCCAAGCGATTTCTGACACACGCTACATCTAAGGCCTTAGAGCTGTTGCTGCTCCTCACCTTCCCTTGACACCGCTTTCACAGACAAACACACTCTGCCCATCTGCCTTTGCCTTGCCTCCCAGCACTCCCAACACACTCTCACTACCGGCACAGACCACCTCCCAAAATGCCACCACCAAACCGATTTCTGACACACGCTACATCTAAGGGCTTAGAGCTGTTGCTGGTCCTCACCTTCCCTTGACACCGCTTTCACAGCCAAACGCACTCTGCCCATCTGCACTGCCCTTGCCTCCCAGCACTCCCAACACACATTCTCAGGCACGCTCACGCTCTCACTCTGACTCCCAGCACAGACCACCTCCCAAAGTGAAAATACCCAAGCCATTTCTGACACACGCTACATCTACGGGCTTAGAGCTGTGACTGGTCCTCACCTTCCCTTGACACCGCTTTCACAGCCAAACGCACTCTGCCCATCTGCGCTGCCCTTGCCTCCCAGCACTCCCAACACACATTCTCAGGCTCACTATCACTCTCACTCCCGGCACATACCACCTCCCAAAGTGCAAACGTCCAAGCCATTTCTCCCCTATGATAGGCCTAAGGGCTTAGAGCTGTTGCTGGTCCTCACCTTCCCTTGACACTGCTTTCACAGACAAACACACTCTGGCCATCTGCGCTGCCCTTGCCTCACAGCACTCCCAACACACATTTTCAGGCTCACTCTCACTCTCACTCCCGGCACAGACCACCTCCCAAAGTGCAAACACCCAAGCGATTTCTGACACACGCTACATCTAAGAGCTTAGAGCTGTTGCTGGTCCTCACCTTCCCTTGACACCGCTTTCACAGCCAAGCACACTCTGGCCATCTACCCTGGCTTTGCCTCCCAGCACTCCCAACACACATTCTCAGGCTCACTCTCACTCTCACTCACGGCACAGACCACCTCCCAAAGTGAAAATACCCAAGGCATTTCTCCCATACGATAGGCCTAAGGGCTTAGAGCTGTTGCTGGTCCTCACCTTCCCTTGACACCGCTTTCACAGCCAAACACACGCTGCCCATCTACCCTGGCTTTGCCTCCCAGCACTCCCAAAACACATTCTCAGGTTGAATCTCACTATCACTGCCGGCAAAGACCACCTCCCATAGTGAGTATACCCAAGCGATTTCTGACACACGCTACATCTAAGGGCTTAGAGCTGTTGCTGGTCTTCACCTTCCCTTGACACCGCTTTCACAGCCAAACACACTCTGGCCATCTATGCTGGTTTTGCCTCCCAGCACTCCCAAAACACATTCTCAGGTTGAATCTCACTATCACTGCCGGCACAGACCACTATCCAAAGAGCAAATACCCAAGCGATTTCTGACACACACTACATCTAAGGCCTTAGAGCTGTGGCTGGTCCTCACCTTCCCTTGACACCGCTTTCACAGCCAAACGCACTCTGGCCATCTGCGCTGCCCTTGCCTGCCAGCACTCCCAACACACATTCCTAGGCTCACTATCACTCTCACTCCCGGGACACACCACCTCCCAAAGTGCAAACGTCCAAGCCATTTCTCCCCTACGATAGGCCTAAGGGCTTAGAGCTGTTGCTGGTCCTCACCTTCCCTTGACACTGCTTTCACAGACAAACACACTCTGGCCATCTGCGCTGCCCTTGCCTCACAGCACTCCCAACACACATTTTCAGGCTCACTCTCACTCTCACTCCCGGCACAGACCACCTCCCAAAGTGCAAACAGCCAAGCGATTTCTGACACACGCTACATCTAAGAGCTTAGAGCTGTTGCTGGTCCTCACCTTCCCTTGACACCGCTTTCACAGCCAAGCACACTCTGGCCATCTACCCGGGCTTTGCCTCCCAGCACTCCCAACACACATTGTCAGGCTCACTCTCACTCTCACTCCCGGCACAGACCACCTCCCAAAGTGCAAACCTCCAAGGCATTTCTCCCATACGATAGGCCTAAGGGCTTAGAGCTGTTGCTGGTCTTCACCTTCCCTTGACACCGCTTTCACAGCCAAACACACTCTGCCCATCTACCCTGGTTTTGCCTCCCAGCAATCCCAACACACATTCTCAGGCTCAAACTCACTCTCACTCCCGGCACACAACACCTCTCAAAGTGCAAACGTCCAAGCATTTTCTGCCGCATGCTACATCTAAGGGCTTAGAGCTGTTGCTGGTCCTCACCTTCCCTTGACACCGCTTTCACAGCCAAACACACTCTGCCCATCTGCCTTTGCCTCAACTCCCAGCACTCCCAACACACTTTCTCAGGCTCACTCTCACTCTCACTCCCGGCACAGACCACCTCCCAAAGTGCAAACCTCCAAGCCATTTCTCCCACACGATAGGCCTAAGTGCTTAGAGCTGTTGCTGGTCTTCACCTTCCCTTGACACCGCTTTCACAGCCAAACACACTCTGCCCATCTGCCTTTGCCTTGCCTCCCAGCACTCCCAACACACTCTCACTCCCGGCACAGACCACCTCCCAAAGTGCAAACCCCCAAGCGATATCTGACAAACGCTAAATCTAAGGGCTTAGAGCTGTTGCTGGTCCTCACCTTCCCTTGACACCGCTTTCACAGCCAAACGCACTCTGCCCATCTGCACTGCCCTTGCCTCCCAGCACTCCCAACACACATTCTCAGGCACGCTCACGCTCTCACTCTGACTCCCAGCACAGACCACCTCCCAAAGTGAAAATACCCAAGCCATTTCTGACACACGCTACATCTACGGGCTTAGAGCTGTGACTGGTCCTCACCTTCCCTTGACACCGCTTTCACAGCCAAACGCACTCTGCCCATCTGCGCTGCCCTTGCCTCCCAGCACTCCCAACACACATTCTCAGGCTCACTATCACTCTCACTCCCGGCACATACCACCTCCCAAAGTGCAAACGTCCAAGCCATTTCTCCCCTATGATAGGCCTAAGGGCTTAGAGCTGTTGCTGGTCCTCACCTTCCCTTGACACTGCTTTCACAGACAAACACACTCTGGCCATCTGCGCTGCCCTTGCCTCACAGCACTCCCAACACACATTTTCAGGCTCAGTCTCACTCTCACTCCCGGCACAGACCACCTCCCAAAGTGCAAACAGCCAAGCGATTTCTGACACACGCTACATCTAAGAGCTTAGAGCTGTTGCTGGTCCTCACCTTCCCTTGACACCGCTTTCACAGCCAAACACACTCTCCCCATCTACCCTGGCTTTGCCTCCCAGCACTCCCAACACACATTCTAAGGTTGAATCTCACTCTCACTCCCGGCACAGACCACCTCCCAAAGTGCAAACGTCCAAGCCATTTCTCCCATACGATAGGCCTAAGGGCTTAGAGCTGTTGCTGGTCCTCACCTTCCCTTGACACCGCTTTCACAGCCAAACACACTCTGGCCATCCGCCTTTGCCTTGCCTCCCAGCACTCCCAACACACATTCTCAGGTTGAATCTCACTCTCACTTCCGGCACAGACCACCTCCCACAGTGCAAACATCTAAGCCATTTCTCCCACACGATAAGCCTAAGGGCTTAGAGCTGTTGCTGGTCCTCACCTTCCCTTTTACACCGCTTTCACAGCCAAACACACTCTGGCCATCTGCGCTGCCCTTGCCTGCCAGCACTCCCAACACACGTTCTCACGCACACTCACGCTCTCACTCTCACTCCCGGCACAGACCACCTCCCAAAGTCAAAACACCCAACCGATTTCTGACATACGCTACATCTAAGGGCTTAGAGCTGTGGCTGGTCCTCACCTTCCCTTGACACTGCTTTCACAGACAAACACACTCTGGCCATCTACCCTGGCTTTGCCTCACAGCACTCCCAACACACATTTTCACGCTCACTCTCACTCTCACTCCGGGCACAGCCCACCTCCCAAAGTGCAAACACCCAAGCGATTTCTGACACACGCTACATCTAAGGGCTTAGAGCTGTTGCTGGTCCTCACCTTCCCTTGACACCGCTTTCACAGACAAACACACTCTGGCCATCTACGCTGGTTTTGCCTCCCAGCACTCCCAAAACACATTCTCAGGTGGAATCTCTCTATCACTGCGGGCACAGACAACTATCCAAAGGGCAAATACCCAAGCGATTTCTGACACACGCTACATCTAAGGCCTTAGAGGTGTTGCTGGTCCTCACCTTCCCTTTACACCGCTTTCACAGACAAACACACTCTGCCCATCTGCCTTTGCCTTCCCTCCCAGCACTCCCAACACACTCTCACTACCGGCACAGACCACCTCCCAAAATGCCACCACCAAACCGATTTCTGACACACGCTACATCTACGGGCTTAGAGCTGTTGCTGGTCCTCACCTTCCCTTGACACCGCTTTCACAGCCAAACGCACTCTGCCCATCTACCCTGGCTTTGCCTCCCAGCACTCCCAACACACATTCTCAGGTTGAATCTCACTCTCACTCCCGGCACAGACCACCTCCCAAAGTGCAAACGTCCAAGCCATTTCTCCCATACGATAGGCCTAAGGGCTTAGAGCTGTTGCTGGTCCTCACCTTCCCTTGACACCGCTTTCACAGCCAAACACACTCTGGCCATCTGCGCTGCCCTTGCCTCCCAGCACTCCCAACACACGTTCTCACGCACACTCACGCTCTCACTCTCACTCCCAGCACAGACCACCTCCCAAAGTCAAAACACCCAACCGATTTCTGACATACGCTACATCTAAGGGCTTAGAGCTGTGGCTGGTCCTTAACCTTCCCTTGACACCGCTTTCACAGCCAAACACACTCTGGCCATCTACACTGGTTTTGCCTCCCAGCACTCCCAAAACACATTCTCAGGTTGAATCTCACTATCACTGCCGGCACAGACCACTTCCCAAAGAGCAAATACCCAAGTGATTTCTGGCACACGCTACATCTAAGGGCTTAGAGCTGTTGCTGGTCTTCACCTTCCCTTGACACCGCTTTCACAGCCAAGCACACTCTGGCCATCTACCCTGGCTTTGCCTCCCAGCACTCCCAACACACATTGTCAGGCTCAATCTCACTCTCACTCACGGCACAGACCACCTCCCAAAGTGAAAATACCCAAGGCATTTCTCCCATACGATAGGCCTAAGGGCTTAGAGCTGTTGCTGGTCCTCACCTTCCCTTGACACCGCTTTCACAGCCAAACACACGCTGCCCATCTACCCTGGCTTTGCCTCCCAGCACTCCCAAAACACATTCTCAGGTTGAATCTCATTCTCACTCCCGGCACAGACCACCTCCCAAAGTTAATATACCCAAGCGATTTCTGACACACGCTACATCTAAGGGCTTAGAGCTGTTGCTGGTCTTCACCTTCCCTTGACACCGCTTTCACAGCCAAACACACTCTGGCCATCTACGCTGGTTTTGCCTCCCAGCACTCCCAAAACACATTCTCAGGTTGAATCTCACTATCACGGCCGGCACAGACCACTTCCCAAAGAGCAAATACCCAAGCGATTTCTGACACACGCTACATCTAAGGCCTTAGAGCTGTTGCTGGTCCTCACCTTCCCTTGACACCGCTTTCACAGACAAACACACTCTGCCCATCTGCCTTTGCCTTGCCTCCCAGCACTCCCAACACACTCTCACTACCGGCACAGACCACCTCCCAAAATGCCACCACCAAACCGATTTCTGACACACGCTACATCTAAGGGCTTAGAGCTGTTGCTGGTCCTCACCTTCCCTTGACACCGCTTTCACAGCCAAACGCACTCTGCCCATCTGCACTGCCCTTGCCTCCCAGCACTCCCAACACACATTCTCAGGCACGCTCACGCTCTCACTCTGACTCCCAGCACAGACCACCTCCCAAAGTGAAAATACCCAAGCCATTTCTGACACACGCTACATCTACGGGCTTAGAGCTGTGACTGGTCCTCACCTTCCCTTGACACCGCTTTCACAGCCAAACGCACTCTGCCCATCTGCGCTGCCCTTGCCTGCCAGCACTCCCAACACACATTCCTAGGCTCACTATCACTCTCACTCCCGGGACACACCACCTCCCAAAGTGCAAACGTCCAAGCCATTTCTCCCATACGATAGGCCTAAGGGCTTAGAGCTGTTGCTGGTCCTCACCTTCCCTTGACACCGCTTTCACAGCCAAACACACTCTGGCCATCTGCGCTGCCCTTGCCTCCCAGCACTCCCAACACACGTTCTCACGCACACTCACGCTCTCACTCTCACTCCCAGCACAGACCACCTCCCAAAGTCAAAACACCCAACCGATTTCTGACATACGCTACATCTAAGGGCTTAGAGCTGTGGCTGGTCCTTAACCTTCCCTTGACACCGCTTTCACAGACAAACACACTCTGGCCATCTACGCTGGTTTTGCCTCCCAGCACTCCCAAAACACATTCTCAGGTTGAATCTCACTATCACTGCCGGCACAGACCACTTCCCAAAGAGCAAATACCCAAGTGATTTCTGGCACACGCTACATCTAAGGGCTTAGAGCTGTTGCTGGTCTTCACCTTCCCTTGACACCGCTTTCACAGCCAAGCACACTCTGGCCATCTACCCTGGCTTTGCCTCCCAGCACTCCCAACACACATTGTCAGGCTCAATCTCACTCTCACTCACGGCACAGACCACCTCCCAAAGTGAAAATACCCAAGGCATTTCTCCCATACGATAGGCCTAAGGGCTTAGAGCTGTTGCTGGTCCTCACCTTCCCTTGACACCCGCTTTCACAGCCAAACACACGCTGCCCATCTACCCTGGCTTTGCCTCCCAGCACTCCCAAAACACATTCTCAGGTTGAATCTCATTCTCACTCCCGGCACAGACCACCTCCCAAAGTGAATATACCCAAGCGATTTCTGACACACGCTACATCTAAGGCCTTAGAGCTGTTGCTGGTCCTCACCTTCCCTTGACACCGCTTTCACAGACAAACACACTCTGCCCATCTGCCTTTGCCTTGCCTCCCAGCACTCCCAACACACTCTCACTACCGGCACAGACCACCTCCCAAAATGCCACCACCAAACCGATTTCTGACACACGCTACATCTAAGGGCTTAGAGCTGTTGCTGGTCCTCACCTTCCCTTGACACCGCTTTCACAGCCAAACGCACTCTGCCCATCTGCACTGCCCTTGCCTCCCAGCACTCCCAACACACATTCTCAGGCACGCTCACGCTCTCACTCTGACTCCCAGCACAGACCACCTCCCAAAGTGAAAATACCCAAGCCATTTCTGACACACGCTACATCTACGGGCTTAGAGCTGTGACTGGTCCTCACCTTCCCTTGACACCGCTTTCACAGCCAAACGCACTCTGGCCATCTGCGCTGCCCTTGCCTGCCAGCACTCCCAACACACATTCCTAGGCTCACTATCACTCTCACTCCCGGGACACACCACCTCCCAAAGTGCAAACGTCCAAGCCATTTCTCCCATACGATAGGCCTAAGGGCTTAGAGCTGTTGCTGGTCCTCACCTTCCCTTGACACCGCTTTCACAGCCAAACACACTCTGGCCATCTGCGCTGCCCTTGCCTCCCAGCACTCCCAACACACGTTCTCACGCACACTCACGCTCTCACTCTCACTCCCAGCACAGACCACCTCCCAAAGTCAAAACACCCAACCGATTTCTGACATACGCTACATCTAAGGGCTTAGAGCTGTGGCTGGTCCTTAACCTTCCCTTGACACCGCTTTCACAGACAAACACACTCTGGCCATCTACGCTGGTTTTGCCTCCCAGCACTCCCAAAACACATTCTCAGGTTGAATCTCACTATCACTGCCGGCACAGACCACTTCCCAAAGAGCAAATACCCAAGTGATTTCTGGCACACGCTACATCTAAGGGCTTAGAGCTGTTGCTGGTCTTCACCTTCCCTTGACACCGCTTTCACAGCCAAGCACACTCTGGCCATCTACCCTGGCTTTGCCTCCCAGCACTCCCAACACACATTGTCAGGCTCAATCTCACTCTCACTCACGGCACAGACCACCTCCCAAAGTGAAAATACCCAAGGCATTTCTCCCATACGATAGGCCTAAGGGCTTAGAGCTGTTGCTGGTCCTCACCTTCCCTTGACACCGCTTTCACAGCCAAACACACGCTGCCCATCTACCCTGGCTTTGCCTCCCAGCACTCCCAAAACACATTCTCAGGTTGAATCTCATTCTCACTCCCGGCACAGACCACCTCCCAAAGTGAATATACCCAAGCGATTTCTGACACACGCTACATCTAAGGCCTTAGAGCTGTTGCTGCTCCTCACCTTCCCTTGACACCGCTTTCACAGACAAACACACTCTGCCCATCTGCCTTTGCCTTGCCTCCCAGCACTCCCAACACACTCTCACTACCGGCACAGACCACCTCCCAAAATGCCACCACCAAACCGATTTCTGACACACGCTACATCTAAGGGCTTAGAGCTGTTGCTGGTCCTCACCTTCCCTTGACACCGCTTTCACAGCCAAACGCACTCTGCCCATCTGCACTGCCCTTGCCTCCCAGCACTCCCAACACACATTCTCAGGCACGCTCACGCTCTCACTCTGACTCCCAGCACAGACCACCTCCCAAAGTGAAAATACCCAAGCCATTTCTGACACACGCTACATCTACGGGCTTAGAGCTGTGACTGGTCCTCACCTTCCCTTGACACCGCTTTCACAGCCAAACGCACTCTGCCCATCTGCGCTGCCCTTGCCTCCCAGCACTCCCAACACACATTCTCAGGCTCACTATCACTCTCACTCCCGGCACATACCACCTCCCAAAGTGCAAACGTCCAAGCCATTTCTCCCCTATGATAGGCCTAAGGGCTTAGAGCTGTTGCTGGTCCTCACCTTCCCTTGACACTGCTTTCACAGACAAACACACTCTGGCCATCTGCGCTGCCCTTGCCTCACAGCACTCCCAACACACATTTTCAGGCTCACTCTCACTCTCACTCCCGGCACAGACCACCTCCCAAAGTGCAAACACCCAAGCGATTTCTGACACACGCTACATCTAAGAGCTTAGAGCTGTTGCTGGTCCTCACCTTCCCTTGACACCGCTTTCACAGCCAAGCACACTCTGGCCATCTACCCTGGCTTTGCCTCCCAGCACTCCCAACACACATTCTCAGGCTCACTCTCACTCTCACTCACGGCACAGACCACCTCCCAAAGTGAAAATACCCAAGGCATTTCTCCCATACGATAGGCCTAAGGGCTTAGAGCTGTTGCTGGTCCTCACCTTCCCTTGACACCGCTTTCACAGCCAAACACACGCTGCCCATCTACCCTGGCTTTGCCTCCCAGCACTCCCAAAACACATTCTCAGGTTGAATCTCACTATCACTGCCGGCAAAGACCACCTCCCATAGTGAGTATACCCAAGCGATTTCTGACACACGCTACATCTAAGGGCTTAGAGCTGTTGCTGGTCTTCACCTTCCCTTGACACCGCTTTCACAGCCAAACACACTCTGGCCATCTATGCTGGTTTTGCCTCCCAGCACTCCCAAAACACATTCTCAGGTTGAATCTCACTATCACTGCCGGCACAGACCACTATCCAAAGAGCAAATACCCAAGCGATTTCTGACACACACTACATCTAAGGCCTTAGAGCTGTGGCTGGTCCTCACCTTCCCTTGACACCGCTTTCACAGCCAAACGCACTCTGGCCATCTGCGCTGCCCTTGCCTGCCAGCACTCCCAACACACATTCCTAGGCTCACTATCACTCTCACTCCCGGGACACACCACCTCCCAAAGTGCAAACGTCCAAGCCATTTCTCCCCTACGATAGGCCTAAGGGCTTAGAGCTGTTGCTGGTCCTCACCTTCCCTTGACACTGCTTTCACAGACAAACACACTCTGGCCATCTGCGCTGCCCTTGCCTCACAGCACTCCCAACACACATTTTCAGGCTCACTCTCACTCTCACTCCCGGCACAGACCACCTCCCAAAGTGCAAACAGCCAAGCGATTTCTGACACACGCTACATCTAAGAGCTTAGAGCTGTTGCTGGTCCTCACCTTCCCTTGACACCGCTTTCACAGCCAAGCACACTCTGGCCATCTACCCGGGCTTTGCCTCCCAGCACTCCCAACACACATTGTCAGGCTCACTCTCACTCTCACTCCCAGCACAGACCACCTCCCAAAGTGCAAACCTCCAAGGCATTTCTCCCATACGATAGGCCTAAGGGCTTAGAGCTGTTGCTGGTCTTCACCTTCCCTTGACACCCGCTTTCACAGCCAAACACACTCTGCCCATCTACCCTGGTTTTGCCTCCCAGCAATCCCAACACACATTCTCAGGCTCAAACTCACTCTCACTCCCGGCACACAACACCTCTCAAAGTGCAAACGTCCAAGCATTTTCTGCCGCATGCTACATCTAAGGGCTTAGAGCTGTTGCTGGTCCTCACCTTCCCTTGACACCGCTTTCACAGCCAAACACACTCTGCCCATCTGCCTTTGCCTCAACTCCCAGCACTCCCAACACACTTTCTCAGGCTCACTCTCACTCTCACTCCCGGCACAGACCACCTCCCAAAGTGCAAACCTCCAAGCCATTTCTCCCACACGATAGGCCTAAGTGCTTAGAGCTGTTGCTGGTCTTCACCTTCCCTTGACACCCGCTTTCACAGCCAAACACACTCTGCCCATCTGCCTTTGCCTTGCCTCCCAGCACTCCCAACACACTCTCACTCCCGGCACAGACCACCTCCCAAAGTGCAAACCCCCAAGCGATATCTGACAAACGCTAAATCTAAGGGCTTAGAGCTGTTGCTGGTCCTCACCTTCCCTTGACACCGCTTTCACAGCCAAACGCACTCTGCCCATCTGCACTGCCCTTGCCTCCCAGCACTCCCAACACACATTCTCAGGCACGCTCACGCTCTCACTCTGACTCCCAGCACAGACCACCTCCCAAAGTGAAAATACCCAAGCCATTTCTGACACACGCTACATCTACGGGCTTAGAGCTGTGACTGGTCCTCACCTTCCCTTGACACCGCTTTCACAGCCAAACGCACTCTGCCCATCTGCGCTGCCCTTGCCTCCCAGCACTCCCAACACACATTCTCAGGCTCACTATCACTCTCACTCCCGGCACATACCACCTCCCAAAGTGCAAACGTCCAAGCCATTTCTCCCCTATGATAGGCCTAAGGGCTTAGAGCTGTTGCTGGTCCTCACCTTCCCTTGACACTGCTTTCACAGACAAACACACTCTGGCCATCTGCGCTGCCCTTGCCTCACAGCACTCCCAACACACATTTTCAGGCTCACTCTCACTCTCACTCCCGGCACAGACCACCTCCCAAAGTGCAAACAGCCAAGCGATTTCTGACACACGCTACATCTAAGAGCTTAGAGCTGTTGCTGGTCCTCACCTTCCCTTGACACCGCTTTCACAGCCAAACACACTCTCCCCATCTACCCTGGCTTTGCCTCCCAGCACTCCCAACACACATTCTAAGGTTGAATCTCACTCTCACTCCCGGCACAGACCACCTCCCAAAGTGCAAACGTCCAAGCCATTTCTCCCATACGATAGGCCTAAGGGCTTAGAGCTGTTGCTGGTCCTCACCTTCCCTTGACACCGCTTTCACAGCCAAACACACTCTGGCCATCCGCCTTTGCCTTGCCTCCCAGCACTCCCAACACACATTCTCAGGTTGAATCTCACTCTCACTTCCGGCACAGACCACCTCCCACAGTGCAAACATCTAAGCCATTTCTCCCACACGATAAGCCTAAGGGCTTAGAGCTGTTGCTGGTCCTCACCTTCCCTTTTACACCGCTTTCACAGCCAAACACACTCTGGCCATCTGCGCTGCCCTTGCCTGCCAGCACTCCCAACACACGTTCTCACGCACACTCACGCTCTCACTCTCACTCCCGGCACAGACCACCTCCCAAAGTCAAAACACCCAACCGATTTCTGACATACGCTACATCTAAGGGCTTAGAGCTGTGGCTGGTCCTCACCTTCCCTTGACACTGCTTTCACAGACAAACACACTCTGGCCATCTACCCTGGCTTTGCCTCACAGCACTCCCAACACACATTTTCACGCTCACTCTCACTCTCACTCCGGGCACAGCCCACCTCCCAAAGTGCAAACACCCAAGCGATTTCTGACACACGCTACATCTAAGGGCTTAGAGCTGTTGCTGGTCCTCACCTTCCCTTGACACCGCTTTCACAGACAAACACACTCTGGCCATCTACGCTGGTTTTGCCTCCCAGCACTCCCAAAACACATTCTCAGGTGGAATCTCTCTATCACTGCGGGCACAGACAACTATCCAAAGGGCAAATACCCAAGCGATTTCTGACACACGCTACATCTAAGGCCTTAGAGCTGTTGCTGGTCCTCACCTTCCCTTGACACCGCTTTCACAGACAAACACACTCTGGCCATCTGCCTTTGCCTTCCCTCCCAGCACTCCCAACACACTCTCACTACCGGCACAGACCACCTCCCAAAATGCCACCACCAAACCGATTTCTGACACACGCTACATCTACGGGCTTAGAGCTGTTGCTGGTCCTCACCTTCCCTTGACACCGCTTTCACAGCCAAACGCACTCTGCCCATCTACCCTGGCTTTGCCTCCCAGCACTCCCAACACACATTCTCAGGTTGAATCTCACTCTCACTCCCGGCACAGACCACCTCCCAAAGTGCAAACGTCCAAGCCATTTCTCCCATACGATAGGCCTAAGGGCTTAGAGCTGTTGCTGGTCCTCACCTTCCCTTGACACCGCTTTCACAGCCAAACACACTCTGGCCATCTGCGCTGCCCTTGCCTCCCAGCACTCCCAACACACGTTCTCACGCACACTCACGCTCTCACTCTCACTCCCAGCACAGACCACCTCCCAAAGTCAAAACACCCAACCGATTTCTGACATACGCTACATCTAAGGGCTTAGAGCTGTGGCTGGTCCTTAACCTTCCCTTGACACCGCTTTCACAGACAAACACACTCTGGCCATCTACGCTGGTTTTGCCTCCCAGCACTCCCAAAACACATTCTCAGGTTGAATCTCACTATCACTGCCGGCACAGACCACTTCCCAAAGAGCAAATACCCAAGTGATTTCTGGCACACGCTACATCTAAGGGCTTAGAGCTGTTGCTGGTCTTCACCTTCCCTTGACACCGCTTTCACAGCCAAGCACACTCTGGCCATCTACCCTGGCTTTGCCTCCCAGCACTCCCAACACACATTGTCAGGCTCAATCTCACTCTCACTCACGGCACAGACCACCTCCCAAAGTGAAAATACCCAAGGCATTTCTCCCATACGATAGGCCTAAGGGCTTAGAGCTGTTGCTGGTCCTCACCTTCCCTTGACACCGCTTTCACAGCCAAACACACGCTGCCCATCTACCCTGGCTTTGCCTCCCAGCACTCCCAAAACACATTCTCAGGTTGAATCTCATTCTCACTCCCGGCACAGACCACCTCCCAAAGTGAATATACCCAAGCGATTTCTGACACACGCTACATCTAAGGGCTTAGAGCTGTTGCTGGTCTTCACCTTCCCTTGACACCGCTTTCACAGCCAAACACACTCTGGCCATCTACGCTGGTTTTGCCTCCCAGCACTCCCAAAACACATTCTCAGGTTGAATCTCACTATCACGGCCGGCACAGACCACTTCCCAAAGAGCAAATACCCAAGCGATTTCTGACACACGCTACATCTAAGGCCTTAGAGCTGTTGCTGGTCCTCACCTTCCCTTGACACCGCTTTCACAGACAAACACACTCTGCCCATCTGCCTTTGCCTTGCCTCCCAGCACTCCCAACACACTCTCACTACCGGCACAGACCACCTCCCAAAATGCCACCACCAAACCGATTTCTGACACACGCTACATCTAAGGGCTTAGAGCTGTTGCTGGTCCTCACCTTCCCTTGACACCGCTTTCACAGCCAAACGCACTCTGCCCATCTGCACTGCCCTTGCCTCCCAGCACTCCCAACACACATTCTCAGGCACGCTCACGCTCTCACTCTGACTCCCAGCACAGACCACCTCCCAAAGTGAAAATACCCAAGCCATTTCTGACACACGCTACATCTACGGGCTTAGAGCTGTGACTGGTCCTCACCTTCCCTTGACACCGCTTTCACAGCCAAACGCACTCTGCCCATCTGCGCTGCCCTTGCCTGCCAGCACTCCCAACACACATTCCTAGGCTCACTATCACTCTCACTCCCGGGACACACCACCTCCCAAAGTGCAAACGTCCAAGCCATTTCTCCCCTACGATAGGCCTAAGGGCTTAGAGCTGTTGCTGGTCCTCACCTTCCCTTGACACTGCTTTCACAGACAAACACACTCTGGCCATCTGCGCTGCCCTTGCCTCACAGCACTCCCAACACACATTTTCAGGCTCACTCTCACTCTCACTCCCGGCACAGACCACCTCCCAAAGTGCAAACAGCCAAGCGATTTCTGATACACGCTACATCTAAGAGCTTAGAGCTGTTGCTGGTCCTCACCTTCCCTTGACACCGCTTTCACAGCCAAGCACACTCTGGCCATCTACCCGGGCTTTGCCTCCCAGCACTCCCAACACACATTGTCAGGCTCACTCTCACTCTCACTCCCAGCACAGACCACCTCCCAAAGTGCAAACCTCCAAGGCATTTCTCCCATACGATAGGCCTAAGGGCTTAGAGCTGTTGCTGGTCTTCACCTTCCCTTGACACCGCTTTCACAGCCAAACACACTCTGCCCATCTACCCTGGTTTTGCCTCCCAGCAATCCCAACACACTTTCTCAGGCTCACTCTCACTCTCACTCCCGGCACAGACCACCTCCCAAAGTGCAAACCTCCAAGCCATTTCTCCCACACGATAGGCCTAAGTGCTTAGAGCTGTTGCTGGTCTTCACCTTCCCTTGACACCGCTTTCACAGACAAACACACTCTGCCCATCTGCCTTTGCCTTGCCTCCCAGCACTCCCAACACACTCTCACTACCGGCACAGACCACCTCCCAAAGTGCAAACCCCCAAGCGATATCTGACAAACGCTAAATCTAAGGGCTTAGAGCTGTTGCTGGTCCTCACCTTCCCTTGACACCGCTTTCACAGCCAAACGCACTCTGCCCATCTGCACTGCCCTTGCCTCCCAGCACTCCCAACACACATTCTCAGGCACGCTCACGCTCTCACTCTGACTCCCAGCACAGACCACCTCCCAAAGTGAAAATACCCAAGCCATTTCTGACACACGCTACATCTACGGGCTTAGAGCTGTGACTGGTCCTCACCTTCCCTTGACACCGCTTTCACAGCCAAACGCACTCTGCCCATCTGCGCTGCCCTTGCCTCCCAGCACTCCCAACACACATTCTCAGGCTCACTATCACTCTCACTCCCGGCACATACCACCTCCCAAAGTGCAAACGTCCAAGCCATTTCTCCCCTATGATAGGCCTAAGGGCTTAGAGCTGTTGCTGGTCCTCACCTTCCCTTGACACTGCTTTCACAGACAAACACACTCTGGCCATCTGCGCTGCCCTTGCCTCACAGCACTCCCAACACACATTTTCAGGCTCACTCTCACTCTCACTCCCGGCACAGACCACCTCCCAAAGTGCAAACAGCCAAGCGATTTCTGACACACGCTACATCTAAGAGCTTAGAGCTGTTGCTGGTCCTCACCTTCCCTTGACACCGCTTTCACAGCCAAACACACTCTCCCCATCTACCCTGGCTTTGCCTCCCAGCACTCCCAACACACATTCTAAGGTTGAATCTCACTCTCACTCCCGGCACAGACCACCTCCCAAAGTGCAAACGTCCAAGCCATTTCTCCCATACGATAGGCCTAAGGGCTTAGAGCTGTTGCTGGTCCTCACCTTCCCTTGACACCGCTTTCACAGCCAAACACACTCTGGCCATCCGCCTTTGCCTTGCCTCCCAGCACTCCCAACACACATTCTCAGGTTGAATCTCACTCTCACTTCCGGCACAGACCACCTCCCACAGTGCAAACATCTAAGCCATTTCTCCCACACGATAAGCCTAAGGGCTTAGAGCTGTTGCTGGTCCTCACCTTCCCTTTTACACCGCTTTCACAGCCAAACACACTCTGGCCATCTGCGCTGCCCTTGCCTGCCAGCACTCCCAACACACGTTCTCACGCACACTCACGCTCTCACTCTCACTCCCGGCACAGACCACCTCCCAAAGTCAAAACACCCAACCGATTTCTGACATACGATACATCTAAGGGCTTAGAGCTGTGGCTGGTCCTCACCTTCCCTTGACACTGCTTTCACAGACAAACACACTCTGGCCATCTACCCTGGCTTTGCCTCACAGCACTCCCAACACACATTTTCACGCTCACTCTCACTCCGGGCACAGCCCACCTCCCAAAGTGCAAACACCCAAGCGATTTCTGACACACGCTACATCTAAGGGCTTAGAGCTGTTGCTGGTCCTCACCTTCCCTTGACACCGCTTTCACAGACAAACACACTCTGGCCATCTACGCTGGTTTTGCCTCCCAGCACTCCCAAAACACATTCTCAGGTGGAATCTCTCTATCACTGCGGGCACAGACAACTATCCAAAGGGCAAATACCCAAGCGATTTCTGACACACGCTACATCTAAGGCCTTAGAGCTGTTGCTGGTCCTCACCTTCCCTTGACACCGCTTTCACAGACAAACACACTCTGGCCATCTGCCTTTGCCTTCCCTCCCAGCACTCCCAACACACTCTCACTACCGGCACAGACCACCTCCCAAAATGCCACCACCAAACCGATTTCTGACACACGCTACATCTACGGGCTTAGAGCTGTTGCTGGTCCTCACCTTCCCTTGACACCGCTTTCACAGCCAAACGCACTCTGCCCATCTACCCTGGCTTTGCCTCCCAGCACTCCCAACACACATTCTCAGGTTGAATCTCACTCTCACTCCCGGCACAGACCACCTCCCAAAGTGCAAACGTCCAAGCCATTTCTCCCATACGATAGGCCTAAGGGCTTAGAGCTGTTGCTGGTCCTCACCTTCCCTTGACACCGCTTTCACAGCCAAACACACTCTGGCCATCTGCGCTGCCCTTGCCTCCCAGCACTCCCAACACACGTTCTCACGCACACTCACGCTCTCACTCTCACTCCCAGCACAGACCACCTCCCAAAGTCAAAACACCCAACCGATTTCTGACATACGCTACATCTAAGGGCTTAGAGCTGTGGCTGGTCCTTAACCTTCCCTTGACACCGCTTTCACAGACAAACACACTCTGGCCATCTACGCTGGTTTTGCCTCCCAGCACTCCCAAAACACATTCTCAGGTTGAATCTCACTATCACTGCCGGCACAGACCACTTCCCAAAGAGCAAATACCCAAGTGATTTCTGGCACACGCTACATCTAAGGGCTTAGAGCTGTTGCTGGTCTTCACCTTCCCTTGACACCGCTTTCACAGCCAAGCACACTCTGGCCATCTACCCTGGCTTTGCCTCCCAGCACTCCCAACACACATTGTCAGGCTCAATCTCACTCTCACTCACGGCACAGACCACCTCCCAAAGTGAAAATACCCAAGGCATTTCTCCCATACGATAGGCCTAAGGGCTTAGAGCTGTTGCTGGTCCTCACCTTCCCTTGACACCGCTTTCACAGCCAAACACACGCTGCCCATCTACCCTGGCTTTGCCTCCCAGCACTCCCAAAACACATTCTCAGGTTGAATCTCATTCTCACTCCCGGCACAGACCACCTCCCAAAGTTAATATACCCTAGCGATTTCTGACACACGCTACATCTAAGGGCTTAGAGCTGTTGCTGGTCTTCACCTTCCCTTGACACCGCTTTCACAGCCAAACACACTCTGGCCATCTACGCTGGTTTTGCCTCCCAGCACTCCCAAAACACATTCTCAGGTTGAATCTCACTATCACGGCCGGCACAGACCACTTCCCAAAGAGCAAATACCCAAGCGATTTCTGACACACGCTACATCTAAGGCCTTAGAGCTGTTGCTGGTCCTCACCTTCCCTTGACACCGCTTTCACAGACAAACACACTCTGCCCATCTGCCTTTGCCTTGCCTCCCAGCACTCCCAACACACTCTCACTACCGGCACAGACCACCTCCCAAAATGCCACCACCAAACCGATTTCTGACACACGCTACATCTAAGGGCTTAGAGCTGTTGCTGGTCCTCACCTTCCCTTGACACCGCTTTCACAGCCAAACGCACTCTGCCCATCTGCACTGCCCTTGCCTCCCAGCACTCCCAACACACATTCTCAGGCACGCTCACGCTCTCACTCTGACTCCCAGCACAGACCACCTCCCAAAGTGAAAATACCCAAGCCATTTCTGACACACGCTACATCTAAGGCCTTAGAGCTGTGGCTGGTCCTCACCTTCCCTTGACACCGCTTTCACAGCCAAACGCACTCTGCCCATCTGCGCTGCCCTTGCCTGCCAGCACTCCCAACACACATTCCTAGGCTCACTATCACTCTCACTCCCGGGACACACCACCTCCCAAAGTGCAAACGTCCAAGCCATTTCTCCCCTACGATAGGCCTAAGGGCTTAGAGCTGTTGCTGGTCCTCACCTTCCCTTGACACTGCTTTCACAGACAAACACACTCTGGCCATCTGCGCTGCCCTTGCCTCACAGCACTCCCAACACACATTTTCAGGCTCACTCTCACTCTCACTCCCGGCACAGACCACCTCCCAAAGTGCAAACAGCCAAGCGATTTCTGACACACGCTACATCTAAGAGCTTAGAGCTGTTGCTGGTCCTCACCTTCCCTTGACACCGCTTTCACAGCCAAGCACACTCTGGCCATCTACCCGGGCTTTGCCTCCCAGCACTCCCAACACACATTGTCAGGCTCACTCTCACTCTCACTCCCAGCACAGACCACCTCCCAAAGTGCAAACCTCCAAGGCATTTCTCCCATACGATAGGCCTAAGGGCTTAGAGCTGTTGCTGGTCTTCACCTTCCCTTGACACCGCTTTCACAGCCAAACACACTCTGCCCATCTACCCTGGTTTTGCCTCCCAGCAATCCCAACACACATTCTCAGGCTCAAACTCACTCTCACTCCCGGCACACAACACCTCTCAAAGTGCAAACGTCCAAGCATTTTCTGCCGCATGCTACATCTAAGGGCTTAGAGCTGTTGCTGGTCCTCACCTTCCCTTGACACCGCTTTCACAGCCAAACACACTCTGCCCATCTGCCTTTGCCTCAACTCCCAGCACTCCCAACACACTTTCTCAGGCTCACTCTCACTCTCACTCCCGGCACAGACCACCTCCCAAAGTGCAAACCTCCAAGCCATTTCTCCCACACGATAGGCCTAAGTGCTTAGAGCTGTTGCTGGTCTTCACCTTCCCTTGACACCGCTTTCACAGACAAACACACTCTGCCCATCTGCCTTTGCCTTGCCTCCCAGCACTCCCAACACACTCTCACTCCCGGCACAGACCACCTCCCAAAGTGCAAACCCCCAAGCGATATCTGACAAACGCTAAATCTAAGGGCTTAGAGCTGTTGCTGGTCCTCACCTTCCCTTGACACCGCTTTCACAGCCAAACGCACTCTGCCCATCTGCACTGCCCTTGCCTCCCAGCACTCCCAACACACATTCTCAGGCACGCTCACGCTCTCACTCTGACTCCCAGCACAGACCACCTCCCAAAGTGAAAATACCCAAGCCATTTCTGACACACGCTACATCTACGGGCTTAGAGCTGTGACTGGTCCTCACCTTCCCTTGACACCGCTTTCACAGCCAAACGCACTCTGCCCATCTGCGCTGCCCTTGCCTCCCAGCACTCCCAACACACATTCTCAGGCTCACTATCACTCTCACTCCCGGCACATACCACCTCCCAAAGTGCAAACGTCCAAGCCATTTCTCCCCTATGATAGGCCTAAGGGCTTAGAGCTGTTGCTGGTCCTCACCTTCCCTTGACACTGCTTTCACAGACAAACACACTCTGGCCATCTGCGCTGCCCTTGCCTCACAGCACTCCCAACACACATTTTCAGGCTCACTCTCACTCTCACTCCCGGCACAGACCACCTCCCAAAGTGCAAACAGCCAAGCGATTTCTGACACACGCTACATCTAAGAGCTTAGAGCTGTTGCTGGTCCTCACCTTCCCTTGACACCGCTTTCACAGCCAAACACACTCTCCCCATCTACCCTGGCTTTGCCTCCCAGCACTCCCAACACACATTCTAAGGTTGAATCTCACTCTCACTCCCGGCACAGACCACCTCCCAAAGTGCAAACGTCCAAGCCATTTCTCCCATACGATAGGCCTAAGGGCTTAGAGCTGTTGCTGGTCCTCACCTTCCCTTGACACCGCTTTCACAGCCAAACACACTCTGGCCATCCGCCTTTGCCTTGCCTCCCAGCACTCCCAACACACATTCTCAGGTTGAATCTCACTCTCACTTCCGGCACAGACCACCTCCCACAGTGCAAACATCTAAGCCATTTCTCCCACACGATAAGCCTAAGGGCTTAGAGCTGTTGCTGGTCCTCACCTTCCCTTTTACACCGCTTTCACAGCCAAACACACTCTGGCCATCTGCGCTGCCCTTGCCTGCCAGCACTCCCAACACACGTTCTCACGCACACTCACGCTCTCACTCTCACTCCCGGCACAGACCACCTCCCAAAGTCAAAACACCCAACCGATTTCTGACATACGATACATCTAAGGGCTTAGAGCTGTGGCTGGTCCTCACCTTCCCTTGACACTGCTTTCACAGACAAACACACTCTGGCCATCTACCCTGGCTTTGCCTCACAGCACTCCCAACACACATTTTCACGCTCACTCTCACTCTCACTCCGGGCACAGCCCACCTCCCAAAGTGCAAACACCCAAGCGATTTCTGACACACGCTACATCTAAGGGCTTAGAGCTGTTGCTGGTCCTCACCTTCCCTTGACACCGCTTTCACAGACAAACACACTCTGGCCATCTACGCTGGTTTTGCCTCCCAGCACTCCCAAAACACATTCTCAGGTGGAATCTCTCTATCACTGCGGGCACAGACAACTATCCAAAGGGCAAATACCCAAGCGATTTCTGACACACGCTACATCTAAGGCCTTAGAGGTGTTGCTGGTCCTCACCTTCCCTTTACACCGCTTTCACAGACAAACACACTCTGGCCATCTGCCTTTGCCTTCCCTCCCAGCACTCCCAACACACTCTCACTACCGGCACAGACCACCTCCCAAAATGCCACCACCAAACCGATTTCTGACACACGCTACATCTACGGGCTTAGAGCTGTTGCTGGTCCTCACCTTCCCTTGACACCGCTTTCACAGCCAAACGCACTCTGCCCATCTACCCTGGCTTTGCCTCCCAGCACTCCCAACACACATTCTCAGGTTGAATCTCACTCTCACTCCCGGCACAGACCACCTCCCAAAGTGCAAACGTCCAAGCCATTTCTCCCATACGATAGGCCTAAGGGCTTAGAGCTGTTGCTGGTCCTCACCTTCCCTTGACACCGCTTTCACAGCCAAACACACTCTGGCCATCTGCGCTGCCCTTGCCTCCCAGCACTCCCAACACACGTTCTCACGCACACTCACGCTCTCACTCTCACTCCCAGCACAGACCACCTCCCAAAGTCAAAACACCCAACCGATTTCTGACATACGCTACATCTAAGGGCTTAGAGCTGTTGCTGGTCTTCACCTTCCCTTGACACCGCTTTCACAGCCAAACACACTCTGGCCATCTACGCTGGTTTTGCCTCCCAGCACTCCCAAAACACATTCTCAGGTTGAATCTCACTATCACTGCCGGCACAGACCACTTCCCAAAGAGCAAATACCCAAGTGATTTCTGGCACACGCTACATCTAAGGGCTTAGAGCTGTTGCTGGTCTTCACCTTCCCTTGACACCGCTTTCACAGCCAAGCACACTCTGGCCATCTACCCTGGCTTTGCCTCCCAGCACTCCCAACACACATTGTCAGGCTCAATCTCACTCTCACTCACGGCACAGACCACCTCCCAAAGTGAAAATACCCAAGGCATTTCTCCCATACGATAGGCCTAAGGGCTTAGAGCTGTTGCTGGTCCTCACCTTCCCTTGACACCGCTTTCACAGCCAAACACACGCTGCCCATCTACCCTGGCTTTGCCTCCCAGCACTCCCAAAACACATTCTCAGGTTGAATCTCATTCTCACTCCCGGCACAGACCACCTCCCAAAGTTAATATACCCAAGCGATTTCTGACACACGCTACATCTAAGGGCTTAGAGCTGTTGCTGGTCTTCACCTTCCCTTGACACCGCTTTCACAGCCAAACACACTCTGGCCATCTACGCTGGTTTTGCCTCCCAGCACTCCCAAAACACATTCTCAGGTTGAATCTCACTATCACGGCCGGCACAGACCACTTCCCAAAGAGCAAATACCCAAGCGATTTCTGACACACGCTACATCTAAGGCCTTAGAGCTGTTGCTGGTCCTCACCTTCCCTTGACACCGCTTTCACAGACAAACACACTCTGCCCATCTGCCTTTGCCTTGCCTCCCAGCACTCCCAACACACTCTCACTACCGGCACAGACCACCTCCCAAAATGCCACCACCAAACCGATTTCTGACACACGCTACATCTAAGGGCTTAGAGCTGTTGCTGGTCCTCACCTTCCCTTGACACCGCTTTCACAGCCAAACGCACTCTGCCCATCTGCACTGCCCTTGCCTCCCAGCACTCCCAACACACATTCTCAGGCACGCTCACGCTCTCACTCTGACTCCCAGCACAGACCACCTCCCAAAGTGAAAATACCCAAGCCATTTCTGACACACGCTACATCTAAGGCCTTAGAGCTGTGGCTGGTCCTCACCTTCCCTTGACACCGCTTTCACAGCCAAACGCACTCTGCCCATCTGCGCTGCCCTTGCCTGCCAGCACTCCCAACACACATTCCTAGGCTCACTATCACTCTCACTCCCGGGACACACCACCTCCCAAAGTGCAAACGTCCAAGCCATTTCTCCCCTACGATAGGCCTAAGGGCTTAGAGCTGTTGCTGGTCCTCACCTTCCCTTGACACTGCTTTCACAGACAAACACACTCTGGCCATCTGCGCTGCCCTTGCCTCCCAGCACTCCCAACACACATTTTCAGGCTCACTCTCACTCTCACTCCCGGCACAGACCACCTCCCAAAGTGCAAACAGCCAAGCGATTTCTGACACACGCTACATCTAAGAGCTTAGAGCTGTTGCTGGTCCTCACCTTCCCTTGACACCGCTTTCACAGCCAAGCACACTCTGGCCATCTACCCGGGCTTTGCCTCCCAGCACTCCCAACACACATTGTCAGGCTCACTCTCACTCTCACTCCCAGCACAGACCACCTCCCAAAGTGCAAACCTCCAAGGCATTTCTCCCATACGATAGGCCTAAGGGCTTAGAGCTGTTGCTGGTCTTCACCTTCCCTTGACACCGCTTTCACAGCCAAACACACTCTGCCCATCTACCCTGGTTTTGCCTCCCAGCAATCCCAACACACATTCTCAGGCTCAAACTCACTCTCACTCCCGGCACACAACACCTCTCAAAGTGCAAACGTCCAAGCATTTTCTGCCGCATGCTACATCTAAGGGCTTAGAGCTGTTGCTGGTCCTCACCTTCCCTTGACACCGCTTTCACAGCCAAACACACTCTGCCCATCTGCCTTTGCCTCAACTCCCAGCACTCCCAACACACTTTCTCAGGCTCACTCTCACTCTCACTCCCGGCACAGACCACCTCCCAAAGTGCAAACCTCCAAGCCATTTCTCCCACACGATAGGCCTAAGTGCTTAGAGCTGTTGCTGGTCTTCACCTTCCCTTGACACCGCTTTCACAGCCAAACACACTCTGCCCATCTGCCTTTGCCTTGCCTCCCAGCACTCCCAACACACTCTCACTCCCGGCACAGACCACCTCCCAAAGTGCAAACCCCCAAGCGATATCTGACAAACGCTAAATCTAAGGGCTTAGAGCTGTTGCTGGTCCTCACCTTCCCTTGACACCGCTTTCACAGCCAAACGCACTCTGCCCATCTGCACTGCCCTTGCCTCCCAGCACTCCCAACACACATTCTCAGGCACGCTCACGCTCTCACTCTGACTCCCAGCACAGACCACCTCCCAAAGTGAAAATACCCAAGCCATTTCTGACACACGCTACATCTACGGGCTTAGAGCTGTGACTGGTCCTCACCTTCCCTTGACACCGCTTTCACAGCCAAACGCACTCTGCCCATCTGCGCTGCCCTTGCCTCCCAGCACTCCCAACACACATTCTCAGGCTCACTATCACTCTCACTCCCGGCACATACCACCTCCCAAAGTGCAAACGTCCAAGCCATTTCTCCCCTATGATAGGCCTAAGGGCTTAGAGCTGTTGCTGGTCCTCACCTTCCCTTGACACTGCTTTCACAGACAAACACACTCTGGCCATCTGCGCTGCCCTTGCCTCACAGCACTCCCAACACACATTTTCAGGCTCACTCTCACTCTAACTCCCGGCACAGACCACCTCCCAAAGTGCAAACAGCCAAGCGATTTCTGACACACGCTACATCTAAGAGCTTAGAGCTGTTGCTGGTCCTCACCTTCCCTTGACACCGCTTTCACAGCCAAACACACTCTCCCCATCTACCCTGGCTTTGCCTCCCAGCACTCCCAACACACATTCTAAGGTTGAATCTCACTCTCACTCCCGGCACAGACCACCTCCCAAAGTGCAAACGTCCAAGCCATTTCTCCCATACGATAGGCCTAAGGGCTTAGAGCTGTTGCTGGTCCTCACCTTCCCTTGACACCGCTTTCACAGCCAAACACACTCTGGCCATCCGCCTTTGCCTTGCCTCCCAGCACTCCCAACACACATTCTCAGGTTGAATCTCACTCTCACTTCCGGCACAGACCACCTCCCACAGTGCAAACATCTAAGCCATTTCTCCCACACGATAAGCCTAAGGGCTTAGAGCTGTTGCTGGTCCTCACCTTCCCTTTTACACCGCTTTCACAGCCAAACACACTCTGGCCATCTGCGCTGCCCTTGCCTGCCAGCACTCCCAACACACGTTCTCACGCACACTCACGCTCTCACTCTCACTCCCGGCACAGACCACCTCCCAAAGTCAAAACACCCAACCGATTTCTGACATACGCTACATCTAAGGGCTTAGAGCTGTGGCTGGTCCTCACCTTCCCTTGACACTGCTTTCACAGACAAACACACTCTGGCCATCTACCCTGGCTTTGCCTCACAGCACTCCCAACACACATTTTCACGCTCACTCTCACTCTCACTCCGGGCACAGCCCACCTCCCAAAGTGCAAACACCCAAGCGATTTCTGACACACGCTACATCTAAGGGCTTAGAGCTGTTGCTGGTCCTCACCTTCCCTTGACACCGCTTTCACAGACAAACACACTCTGGCCATCTACGCTGGTTTTGCCTCCCAGCACTCCCAAAACACATTCTCAGGTGGAATCTCTCTATCACTGCGGGCACAGACAACTATCCAAAGGGCAAATACCCAAGCGATTTCTGACACACGCTACATCTAAGGCCTTAGAGCTGTTGCTGGTCCTCACCTTCCCTTGACACCGCTTTCACAGACAAACACACTCTGGCCATCTGCCTTTGCCTTCCCTCCCAGCACTCCCAACACACTCTCACTACCGGCACAGACCACCTCCCAAAATGCCACCACCAAACCGATTTCTGACACACGCTACATCTACGGGCTTAGAGCTGTTG
Source organism: Pelecanus crispus (assembly GCF_030463565.1). Taxonomy (NCBI): domain Eukaryota; kingdom Metazoa; phylum Chordata; class Aves; order Pelecaniformes; family Pelecanidae; genus Pelecanus; species Pelecanus crispus. Next base: position 9,300,541 of record NC_134660.1, on the reverse strand, counting down.
CTGGTCCTCACCTTCCCTTGACACCGCTTTCACAGCCAAACGCACTCTGCCCATCTACCCTGGCTTTGCCTCCCAGCACTCCCAACACACATTCTCAGGTTGAATCTCACTCTCACTCCCGGCACAGACCACCTCCCAAAGTGCAAACGTCCAAGCCATTTCTCCCATACGATAGGCCTAAGGGCTTAGAGCTGTTGCTGGTCCTCACCTTCCCTTGACACCGCTTTCACAGCCAAACACACTCTGGCCATCTGCGCTGCCCTTGCCTCCCAGCACTCCCAACACACGTTCTCACGCACACTCACGCTCTCACTCTCACTCCCAGCACAGACCACCTCCCAAAGTCAAAACACCCAACCGATTTCTGACATACGCTACATCTAAGGGCTTAGAGCTGTGGCTGGTCCTTAACCTTCCCTTGACACCGCTTTCACAGACAAACACACTCTGGCCATCTACGCTGGTTTTGCCTCCCAGCACTCCCAAAACACATTCTCAGGTTGAATCTCACTATCACTGCCGGCACAGACCACTTCCCAAAGAGCAAATACCCAAGTGATTTCTGGCACACGCTACATCTAAGGGCTTAGAGCTGTTGCTGGTCTTCACCTTCCCTTGACACCGCTTTCACAGCCAAGCACACTCTGGCCATCTACCCTGGCTTTGCCTCCCAGCACTCCCAACACACATTGTCAGGCTCAATCTCACTCTCACTCACGGCACAGACCACCTCCCAAAGTGAAAATACCCAAGGCATTTCTCCCATACGATAGGCCTAAGGGCTTAGAGCTGTTGCTGGTCCTCACCTTCCCTTGACACCGCTTTCACAGCCAAACACACGCTGCCCATCTACCCTGGCTTTGCCTCCCAGCACTCCCAAAACACATTCTCAGGTTGAATCTCATTCTCACTCCCGGCACAGACCACCTCCCAAAGTTAATATACCCAAGCGATTTCTGACACACGCTACATCTAAGGGCTTAGAGCTGTTGCTGGTCTTCACCTTCCCTTGACACCGCTTTCACAGCCAAACACCCTCTGGCCATCTACGCTGGTTTTGCCTCCCAGCACTCCCAAAACACATTCTCAGGTTGAATCTCACTATCACGGCCGGCACAGACCACTTCCCAAAGAGCAAATACCCAAGCGATTTCTGACACACGCTACATCTAAGGCCTTAGAGCTGTTGCTGGTCCTCACCTTCCCTTGACACCGCTTTCACAGACAAACACACTCTGCCCATCTGCCTTTGCCTTGCCTCCCAGCACTCCCAACACACTCTCACTACCGGCACAGACCACCTCCCAAAATGCCACCACCAAACCGATTTCTGACACACGCTACATCTAAGGGCTTAGAGCTGTGGCTGGTCCTCACCTTCCCTTGACACTGCTTTCACAGACAAACACACTCTGGCCATCTACCCTGGCTTTGCCTCACAGCACTCCCAACACACATTTTCACGCTCACTCTCACTCTCACTCCGGGCACAGCCCACCTCCCAAAGTGCAAACACCCAAGCGATTTCTGACACACGCTACATCTAAGGGCTTAGAGCTGTTGCTGGTCCTCACCTTCCCTTGACACCGCTTTCACAGACAAACACACTCTGGCCATCTACGCTGGTTTTGCCTCCCAGCACTCCCAAAACACATTCTCAGGTGGAATCTCTCTATCACTGCGGGCACAGACAACTATCCAAAGGGCAAATACCCAAGCGATTTCTGACACACGCTACATCTAAGGCCTTAGAGCTGTTGCTGGTCCTCACCTTCCCTTGACACCGCTTTCACAGACAAACACACTCTGGCCATCTGCCTTTGCCTTCCCTCCCAGCACTCCCAACACACTCTCACTACCGGCACAGACCACCTCCCAAAATGCCACCACCAAACCGATTTCTGACACACGCTACATCTACGGGCTTAGAGCTGTTGCTGGTCCTCACCTTCCCTTGACACCGCTTTCACAGCCAAACGCACTCTGCCCATCTACCCTGGCTTTGCCTCCCAGCACTCCCAACACACATTCTCAGGTTGAATCTCACTCTCACTCCCGGCACAGACCACCTCCCAAAGTGCAAACGTCCAAGCCATTTCTCCCATACGATAGGCCTAAGGGCTTAGAGCTGTTGCTGGTCCTCACCTTCCCTTGACACCGCTTTCACAGCCAAACACACTCTGGCCATCTGCGCTGCCCTTGCCTCCCAGCACTCCCAACACACGTTCTCACGCACACTCACGCTCTCACTCTCACTCCCAGCACAGACCACCTCCCAAAGTCAAAACACCCAACCGATTTCTGACATACGCTACATCTAAGGGCTTAGAGCTGTGGCTGGTCCTTAACCTTCCCTTGACACCGCTTTCACAGACAAACACACTCTGGCCATCTACGCTGGTTTTGCCTCCCAGCACTCCCAAAACACATTCTCAGGTTGAATCTCACTATCACTGCCGGCACAGACCACTTCCCAAAGAGCAAATACCCAAGTGATTTCTGGCACACGCTACATCTAAGGGCTTAGAGCTGTTGCTGGTCTTCACCTTCCCTTGACACCGCTTTCACAGCCAAGCACACTCTGGCCATCTACCCTGGCTTTGCCTCCCAGCACTCCCAACACACATTGTCAGGCTCAATCTCACTCTCACTCACGGCACAGACCACCTCCCAAAGTGAAAATACCCAAGGCATTTCTCCCATACGATAGGCCTAAGGGCTTAGAGCTGTTGCTGGTCCTCACCTTCCCTTGACACCGCTTTCACAGCCAAACACACGCTGCCCATCTACCCTGGCTTTGCCTCCCAGCACTCCCAAAACACATTCTCAGGTTGAATCTCATTCTCACTCCCGGCACAGACCACCTCCCAAAGTTAATATACCCAAGCGATTTCTGACACACGCTACATCTAAGGGCTTAGAGCTGTTGCTGGTCTTCACCTTCCCTTGACACCGCTTTCACAGCCAAACACACTCTGGCCATCTACGCTGGTTTTGCCTCCCAGCACTCCCAAAACACATTCTCAGGTTGAATCTCACTATCACGGCCGGCACAGACCACTTCCCAAAGAGCAAATACCCAAGCGATTTCTGACACACGCTACATCTAAGGCCTTAGAGCTGTTGCTGGTCCTCACCTTCCCTTGACACCGCTTTCACAGACAAACACACTCTGCCCATCTGCCTTTGCCTTGCCTCCCAGCACTCCCAACACACTCTCACTACCGGCACAGACCACCTCCCAAAATGCCACCACCAAACCGATTTCTGACACACGCTACATCTAAGGGCTTAGAGCTGTTGCTGGTCCTCACCTTCCCTTGACACCGCTTTCACAGCCAAACGCACTCTGCCCATCTGCACTGCCCTTGCCTCCCAGCACTCCCAACACACATTCTCAGGCACGCTCACGCTCTCACTCTGACTCCCAGCACAGACCACCTCCCAAAGTGAAAATACCCAAGCCATTTCTGACACACGCTACATCTACGGGCTTAGAGCTGTGACTGGTCCTCACCTTCCCTTGACACCGCTTTCACAGCCAAACGCACTCTGGCCATCTGCGCTGCCCTTGCCTGCCAGCACTCCCAACACACATTCCTAGGCTCACTATCACTCTCACTCCCGGGACACACCACCTCCCAAAGTGCAAACGTCCAAGCCATTTCTCCCCTACGATAGGCCTAAGGGCTTAGAGCTGTTGCTGGTCCTCACCTTCCCTTGACACTGCTTTCACAGACAAACACACTCTGGCCATCTGCGCTGCCCTTGCCTCACAGCACTCCCAACACACATTTTCAGGCTCACTCTCACTCTCACTCCCGGCACAGACCACCTCCCAAAGTGCAAACAGCCAAGCGATTTCTGACACACGCTACATCTAAGAGCTTAGAGCTGTTGCTGGTCCTCACCTTCCCTTGACACCGCTTTCACAGCCAAGCACACTCTGGCCATCTACCCGGGCTTTGCCTCCCAGCACTCCCAACACACATTGTCAGGCTCACTCTCACTCTCACTCCCAGCACAGACCACCTCCCAAAGTGCAAACCTCCAAGGCATTTCTCCCATACGATAGGCCTAAGGGCTTAGAGCTGTTGCTGGTCTTCACCTTCCCTTGACACCGCTTTCACAGCCAAACACACTCTGCCCATCTACCCTGGTTTTGCCTCCCAGCAATCCCAACACACATTCTCAGGCTCAAACTCACTCTCACTCCCGGCACACAACACCTCTCAAAGTGCAAACGTCCAAGCATTTTCTGCCGCATGCTACATCTAAGGGCTTAGAGCTGTTGCTGGTCCTCACCTTCCCTTGACACCGCTTTCACAGCCAAACACACTCTGCCCATCTGCCTTTGCCTCAACTCCCAGCACTCCCAACACACTTTCTCAGGCTCACTCTCACTCTCACTCCCGGCACAGACCACCTCCCAAAGTGCAAACCTCCAAGCCATTTCTCCCACACGATAGGCCTAAGTGCTTAGAGCTGTTGCTGGTCTTCACCTTCCCTTGACACCGCTTTCACAGCCAAACACACTCTGCCCATCTGCCTTTGCCTTGCCTCCCAGCACTCCCAACACACTCTCACTCCCGGCACAGACCACCTCCCAAAGTGCAAACCCCCAAGCGATATCTGACAAACGCTAAATCTAAGGGCTTAGAGCTGTTGCTGGTCCTCACCTTCCCTTGACACCGCTTTCACAGCCAAACGCACTCTGCCCATCTGCACTGCCCTTGCCTCCCAGCACTCCCAACACACATTCTCAGGCACGCTCACGCTCTCACTCTGACTCCCAGCACAGACCACCTCCCAAAGTGAAAATACCCAAGCCATTTCTGACACACGCTACATCTACGGGCTTAGAGCTGTGACTGGTCCTCACCTTCCCTTGACACCGCTTTCACAGCCAAACGCACTCTGCCCATCTGCGCTGCCCTTGCCTCCCAGCACTCCCAACACACATTCTCAGGCTCACTATCACTCTCACTCCCGGCACATACCACCTCCCAAAGTGCAAACGTCCAAGCCATTTCTCCCCTATGATAGGCCTAAGGGCTTAGAGCTGTTGCTGGTCCTCACCTTCCCTTGACACTGCTTTCACAGACAAACACACTCTGGCCATCTGCGCTGCCCTTGCCTCACAGCACTCCCAACACACATTTTCAGGCTCACTCTCACTCTAACTCCCGGCACAGACCACCTCCCAAAGTGCAAACAGCCAAGCGATTTCCGACACACGCTACATCTAAGAGCTTAGAGCTGTTGCTGGTCCTCACCTTCCCTTGACACCGCTTTCACAGCCAAACACACTCTCCCCATCTACCCTGGCTTTGCCTCCCAGCACTCCCAACACACATTCTAAGGTTGAATCTCACTCTCACTCCCGGCACAGACCACCTCCCAAAGTGCAAACGTCCAAGCCATTTCTCCCATACGATAGGCCTAAGGGCTTAGAGCTGTTGCTGGTCCTCACCTTCCCTTGACACCGCTTTCACAGCCAAACACACTCTGGCCATCCGCCTTTGCCTTGCCTCCCAGCACTCCCAACACACATTCTCAGGTTGAATCTCACTCTCACTTCCGGCACAGACCACCTCCCACAGTGCAAACATCTAAGCCATTTCTCCCACACGATAAGCCTAAGGGCTTAGAGCTGTTGCTGGTCCTCACCTTCCCTTTTACACCGCTTTCACAGCCAAACACACTCTGGCCATCTGCGCTGCCCTTGCCTGCCAGCACTCCCAACACACGTTCTCACGCACACTCACGCTCTCACTCTCACTCCCGGCACAGACCACCTCCCAAAGTCAAAACACCCAACCGATTTCTGACATACGCTACATCTAAGGGCTTAGAGCTGTGGCTGGTCCTCACCTTCCCTTGACACTGCTTTCACAGACAAACACACTCTGGCCATCTACCCTGGCTTTGCCTCACAGCACTCCCAACACACATTTTCACGCTCACTCTCACTCTCACTCCGGGCACAGCCCACCTCCCAAAGTGCAAACACCCAAGCGATTTCTGACACACGCTACATCTAAGGGCTTAGAGCTGTTGCTGGTCCTCACCTTCCCTTGACACCGCTTTCACAGACAAACACACTCTGGCCATCTACGCTGGTTTTGCCTCCCAGCACTCCCAAAACACATTCTCAGGTGGAATCTCTCTATCACTGCGGGCACAGACAACTATCCAAAGGGCAAATACCCAAGCGATTTCTGACACACGCTACATCTAAGGCCTTAGAGGTGTTGCTGGTCCTCACCTTCCCTTTACACCGCTTTCACAGACAAACACACTCTGGCCATCTGCCTTTGCCTTCCCTCCCAGCACTCCCAACACACTCTCACTACCGGCACAGACCACCTCCCAAAATGCCACCACCAAACCGATTTCTGACACACGCTACATCTACGGGCTTAGAGCTGTTGCTGGTCCTCACCTTCCCTTGACACCGCTTTCACAGCCAAACGCACTCTGCCCATCTACCCTGGCTTTGCCTCCCAGCACTCCCAACACACATTCTCAGGTTGAATCTCACTCTCACTCCCGGCACAGACCACCTCCCAAAGTGCAAACGTCCAAGCCATTTCTCCCATACGATAGGCCTAAGGGCTTAGAGCTGTTGCTGGTCCTCACCTTCCCTTGACACCGCTTTCACAGCCAAACACACTCTGGCCATCTGCGCTGCCCTTGCCTCCCAGCACTCCCAACACACGTTCTCACGCACACTCACGCTCTCACTCTCACTCCCAGCACAGACCACCTCCCAAAGTCAAAACACCCAACCGATTTCTGACATACGCTACATCTAAGGGCTTAGAGCTGTGGCTGGTCCTTAACCTTCCCTTGACACCGCTTTCACAGACAAACACACTCTGGCCATCTACGCTGGTTTTGCCTCCCAGCACTCCCAAAACACATTCTCAGGTTGAATCTCACTATCACTGCCGGCACAGACCACTTCCCAAAGAGCAAATACCCAAGTGATTTCTGGCACACGCTACATCTAAGGGCTTAGAGCTGTTGCTGGTCTTCACCTTCCCTTGACACCGCTTTCACAGCCAAGCACACTCTGGCCATCTACCCTGGCTTTGCCTCCCAGCACTCCCAACACACATTGTCAGGCTCAATCTCACTCTCACTCACGGCACAGACCACCTCCCAAAGTGAAAATACCCAAGGCATTTCTCCCATACGATAGGCCTAAGGGCTTAGAGCTGTTGCTGGTCCTCACCTTCCCTTGACACCGCTTTCACAGCCAAACACACGCTGCCCATCTACCCTGGCTTTGCCTCCCAGCACTCCCAAAACACATTCTCAGGTTGAATCTCATTCTCACTCCCGGCACAGACCACCTCCCAAAGTGAATATACCCAAGCGATTTCTGACACACGCTACATCTAAGGGCTTAGAGCTGTTGCTGCTCCTCACCTTCCCTTGACACCGCTTTCACAGACAAACACACTCTGCCCATCTGCCTTTGCCTTGCCTCCCAGCACTCCCAACACACTCTCACTACCGGCACAGACCACCTCCCAAAATGCCACCACCAAACCGATTTCTGACACACGCTACATCTAAGGGCTTAGAGCTGTTGCTGGTCCTCACCTTCCCTTGACACCGCTTTCACAGCCAAACGCACTCTGCCCATCTGCACTGCCCTTGCCTCCCAGCACTCCCAACACACATTCTCAGGCACGCTCACGCTCTCACTCTGACTCCCAGCACAGACCACCTCCCAAAGTGAAAATACCCAAGCCATTTCTGACACACGCTACATCTACGGGCTTAGAGCTGTGACTGGTCCTCACCTTCCCTTGACACCGCTTTCACAGCCAAACGCACTCTGCCCATCTGCGCTGCCCTTGCCTCCCAGCACTCCCAACACACATTCTCAGTCTCACTATCACTCTCACTCCCGGCACATACCACCTCCCAAAGTGCAAACGTCCAAGCCATTTCTCCCCTATGATAGGCCTAAGGGCTTAGAGCTGTTGCTGGTCCTCACCTTCCCTTGACACTGCTTTCACAGACAAACACACTCTGGCCATCTGCGCTGCCCTTGCCTCACAGCACTCCCAACACACATTTTCAGGCTCACTCTCACTCTCACTCCCGGCACAGACCACCTCCCAAAGTGCAAACACCCAAGCGATTTCTGACACACGCTACATCTAAGAGCTTAGAGCTGTTGCTGGTCCTCACCTTCCCTTGACACCGCTTTCACAGCCAAGCACACTCTGGCCATCTACCCTGGCTTTGCCTCCCAGCACTCCCAACACACATTCTCAGGCTCACTCTCACTCTCACTCACGGCACAGACCACCTCCCAAAGTGAAAATACCCAAGGCATTTCTCCCATACGATAGGCCTAAGGGCTTAGAGCTGTTGCTGGTCCTCACCTTCCCTTGACACCGCTTTCACAGCCAAACACACGCTGCCCATCTACCCTGGCTTTGCCTCCCAGCACTCCCAAAACACATTCTCAGGTTGAATCTCACTATCACTGCCGGCAAAGACCACCTCCCATAGTGAGTATACCCAAGCGATTTCTGACACACGCTACATCTAAGGGCTTAGAGCTGTTGCTGGTCTTCACCTTCCCTTGACACCGCTTTCACAGCCAAACACACTCTGGCCATCTATGCTGGTTTTGCCTCCCAGCACTCCCAAAACACATTCTCAGGTTGAATCTCACTATCACTGCCGGCACAGACCACTATCCAAAGAGCAAATACCCAAGCGATTTCTGACACACACTACATCTAAGGCCTTAGAGCTGTGGCTGGTCCTCACCTTCCCTTGACACCGCTTTCACAGCCAAACGCACTCTGGCCATCTGCGCTGCCCTTGCCTGCCAGCACTCCCAACACACATTCCTAGGCTCACTATCACTCTCACTCCCGGGACACACCACCTCCCAAAGTGCAAACGTCCAAGCCATTTCTCCCCTACGATAGGCCTAAGGGCTTAGAGCTGTTGCTGGTCCTCACCTTCCCTTGACACTGCTTTCACAGACAAACACACTCTGGCCATCTGCGCTGCCCTTGCCTCACAGCACTCCCAACACACATTTTCAGGCTCACTCTCACTCTCACTCCCGGCACAGACCACCTCCCAAAGTGCAAACAGCCAAGCGATTTCTGACACACGCTACATCTAAGAGCTTAGAGCTGTTGCTGGTCCTCACCTTCCCTTGACACCGCTTTCACAGCCAAGCACACTCTGGCCATCTACCCGGGCTTTGCCTCCCAGCACTCCCAACACACATTCTCAGGCTCACTCTCACTCTCACTCCCAGCACAGACCACCTCCCAAAGTGCAAACCTCCAAGGCATTTCTCCCATACGATAGGCCTAAGGGCTTAGAGCTGTTGCTGGTCTTCACCTTCCCTTGACACCGCTTTCACAGCCAAACACACTCTGCCCATCTACCCTGGTTTTGCCTCCCAGCAATCCCAACACACATTCTCAGGCTCAAACTCACTCTCACTCCCGGCACACAACACCTCTCAAAGTGCAAACGTCCAAGCATTTTCTGCCGCATGCTACATCTAAGGGCTTAGAGCTGTTGCTGGTCCTCACCTTCCCTTGACACCGCTTTCACAGCCAAACACACTCTGCCCATCTGCCTTTGCCTCAACTCCCAGCACTCCCAACACACTTTCTCAGGCTCACTCTCACTCTCACTCCCGGCACAGACCACCTCCCAAAGTGCAAACCTCCAAGCCATTTCTCCCACACGATAGGCCTAAGTGCTTAGAGCTGTTGCTGGTCTTCACCTTCCCTTGACACCGCTTTCACAGCCAAACACACTCTGCCCATCTGCCTTTGCCTTGCCTCCCAGCACTCCCAACACACTCTCACTCCCGGCACAGACCACCTCCCAAAGTGCAAACCCCCAAGCGATATCTGACAAACGCTAAATCTAAGGGCTTAGAGCTGTTGCTGGTCCTCACCTTCCCTTGACACCGCTTTCACAGCCAAACGCACTCTGCCCATCTGCACTGCCCTTGCCTCCCAGCACTCCCAACACACATTCTCAGGCACGCTCACGCTCTCACTCTGACTCCCAGCACAGACCACCTCCCAAAGTGAAAATACCCAAGCCATTTCTGACACACGCTACATCTACGGGCTTAGAGCTGTGACTGGTCCTCACCTTCCCTTGACACCGCTTTCACAGCCAAACGCACTCTGCCCATCTGCGCTGCCCTTGCCTCCCAGCACTCCCAACACACATTCTCAGGCTCACTATCACTCTCACTCCCGGCACATACCACCTCCCAAAGTGCAAACGTCCAAGCCATTTCTCCCCTATGATAGGCCTAAGGGCTTAGAGCTGTTGCTGGTCCTCACCTTCCCTTGACACTGCTTTCACAGACAAACACACTCTGGCCATCTGCGCTGCCCTTGCCTCACAGCACTCCCAACACACATTTTCAGGCTCACTCTCACTCTCACTCCCGGCACAGACCACCTCCCAAAGTGCAAACAGCCAAGCGATTTCTGACACACGCTACATCTAAGAGCTTAGAGCTGTTGCTGGTCCTCACCTTCCCTTGACACCGCTTTCACAGCCAAACACACTCTCCCCATCTACCCTGGCTTTGCCTCCCAGCACTCCCAACACACATTCTAAGGTTGAATCTCACTCTCACTCCCGGCACAGACCACCTCCCAAAGTGCAAACGTCCAAGCCATTTCTCCCATACGATAGGCCTAAGGGCTTAGAGCTGTTGCTGGTCCTCACCTTCCCTTGACACCGCTTTCACAGCCAAACACACTCTGGCCATCCGCCTTTGCCTTGCCTCCCAGCACTCCCAACACACATTCTCAGGTTGAATCTCACTCTCACTTCCGGCACAGACCACCTCCCACAGTGCAAACATCTAAGCCATTTCTCCCACACGATAAGCCTAAGGGCTTAGAGCTGTTGCTGGTCCTCACCTTCCCTTTTACACCGCTTTCACAGCCAAACACACTCTGGCCATCTGCGCTGCCCTTGCCTGCCAGCACTCCCAACACACGTTCTCACGCACACTCACGCTCTCACTCTCACTCCCGGCACAGACCACCTCCCAAAGTCAAAACACCCAACCGATTTCTGACATACGCTACATCTAAGGGCTTAGAGCTGTGGCTGGTCCTCACCTTCCCTTGACACTGCTTTCACAGACAAACACACTCTGGCCATCTACCCTGGCTTTGCCTCACAGCACTCCCAACACACATTTTCACGCTCACTCTCACTCTCACTCCGGGCACAGCCCACCTCCCAAAGTGCAAACACCCAAGCGATTTCTGACACACGCTACATCTAAGGGCTTAGAGCTGTTGCTGGTCCTCACCTTCCCTTGACACCGCTTTCACAGACAAACACACTCTGGCCATCTACGCTGGTTTTGCCTCCCAGCACTCCCAAAACACATTCTCAGGTGGAATCTCTCTATCACTGCGGGCACAGACAACTATCCAAAGGGCAAATACCCAAGCGATTTCTGACACACGCTACATCTAAGGCCTTAGAGCTGTTGCTGGTCCTCACCTTCCCTTGACACCGCTTTCACAGACAAACACACTCTGGCCATCTGCCTTTGCCTTCCCTCCCAGCACTCCCAACACACTCTCACTACCGGCACAGACCACCTCCCAAAATGCCACCACCAAACCGATTTCTGACACACGCTACATCTACGGGCTTAGAGCTGTTGCTGCTCCTCACCTTCCCTTGACACCGCTTTCACAGCCAAACGCACTCTGCCCATCTACCCTGGCTTTGCCTCCCAGCACTCCCAACACACATTCTCAGGTTGAATCTCACTCTCACTCCCGGCACAGACCACCTCCCAAAGTGCAAACGTCCAAGCCATTTCTCCCATACGATAGGCCTAAGGGCTTAGAGCTGTTGCTGGTCCTCACCTTCCCTTGACACCGCTTTCACAGCCAAACACACTCTGGCCATCTGCGCTGCCCTTGCCTCCCAGCACTCCCAACACACGTTCTCACGCACACTCACGCTCTCACTCTCACTCCCAGCACAGACCACCTCCCAAAGTCAAAACACCCAACCGATTTCTGACATACGCTACATCTAAGGGCTTAGAGCTGTGGCTGGTCCTTAACCTTCCCTTGACACCGCTTTCACAGACAAACACACTCTGGCCATCTACGCTGGTTTTGCCTCCCAGCACTCCCAAAACACATTCTCAGGTTGAATCTCACTATCACTGCCGGCACAGACCACTTCCCAAAGAGCAAATACCCAAGTGATTTCTGGCACACGCTACATCTAAGGGCTTAGAGCTGTTGCTGGTCTTCACCTTCCCTTGACACCGCTTTCACAGCCAAGCACACTCTGGCCATCTACCCTGGCTTTGCCTCCCAGCACTCCCAACACACATTGTCAGGCTCAATCTCACTCTCACTCACGGCACAGACCACCTCCCAAAGTGAAAATACCCAAGGCATTTCTCCCATACGATAGGCCTAAGGGCTTAGAGCTGTTGCTGGTCCTCACCTTCCCTTGACACCGCTTTCACAGCCAAACACACGCTGCCCATCTACCCTGGCTTTGCCTCCCAGCACTCCCAAAACACATTCTCAGGTTGAATCTCATTCTCACTCCCGGCACAGACCACCTCCCAAAGTGAATATACCCAAGCGATTTCTGACACGCGCTACATCTAAGGGCTTAGAGCTGTTGCTGGTCTTCACCTTCCCTTGACACCGCTTTCACAGCCAAACACACTCTGGCCATCTACGCTGGTTTTGCCTCCCAGCACTCCCAAAACACATTCTCAGGTTGAATCTCACTATCACGGCCGGCACAGACCACTTCCCAAAGAGCAAATACCCAAGCGATTTCTGACACACGCTACATCTAAGGCCTTAGAGCTGTTGCTGGTCCTCACCTTCCCTTGACACCGCTTTCACAGACAAACACACTCTGCCCATCTGCCTTTGCCTTGCCTCCCAGCACTCCCAACACACTCTCACTACCGGCACAGACCACCTCCCAAAATGCCACCACCAAACCGATTTCTGACACACGCTACATCTAAGGGCTTAGAGCTGTTGCTGGTCCTCACCTTCCCTTGACACCGCTTTCACAGCCAAACGCACTCTGCCCATCTGCACTGCCCTTGCCTCCCAGCACTCCCAACACACATTCTCAGGCACGCTCACGCTCTCACTCTGACTCCCAGCACAGACCACCTCCCAAAGTGAAAATACCCAAGCCATTTCTGACACACGCTACATCTACGGGCTTAGAGCTGTGACTGGTCCTCACCTTCCCTTGACACCGCTTTCACAGCCAAACGCACTCTGCCCATCTGCGCTGCCCTTGCCTGCCAGCACTCCCAACACACATTCCTAGGCTCACTATCACTCTCACTCCCGGGACACACCACCTCCCAAAGTGCAAACAGCCAAGCGATTTCTGATACACGCTACATCTAAGAGCTTAGAGCTGTTGCTGGTCCTCACCTTCCCTTGACACCGCTTTCACAGCCAAGCACACTCTGGCCATCTACCCGGGCTTTGCCTCCCAGCACTCCCAACACACATTGTCAGGCTCACTCTCACTCTCACTCCCAGCACAGACCACCTCCCAAAGTGCAAACCTCCAAGGCATTTCTCCCATACGATAGGCCTAAGGGCTTAGAGCTGTTGCTGGTCTTCACCTTCCCTTGACACCGCTTTCACAGCCAAACACACTCTGCCCATCTACCCTGGTTTTGCCTCCCAGCAATCCCAACACACATTCTCAGGCTCAAACTCACTCTCACTCCCGGCACACAACACCTCTCAAAGTGCAAACGTCCAAGCATTTTCTGCCGCATGCTACATCTAAGGGCTTAGAGCTGTTGCTGGTCCTCACCTTCCCTTGACACCGCTTTCACAGCCAAACACACTCTGCCCATCTGCCTTTGCCTCAACTCCCAGCACTCCCAACACACTTTCTCAGGCTCACTCTCACTCTCACTCCCGGCACAGACCACCTCCCAAAGTGCAAACCTCCAAGCCATTTCTCCCACACGATAGGCCTAAGTGCTTAGAGCTGTTGCTGGTCTTCACCTTCCCTTGACACCGCTTTCACAGCCAAACACACTCTGCCCATCTGCCTTTGCCTTGCCTCCCAGCACTCCCAACACACTCTCACTCCCGGCACAGACCACCTCCCAAAGTGCAAACCCCCAAGCGATATCTGACAAACGCTAAATCTAAGGGCTTAGAGCTGTTGCTGGTCCTCACCTTCCCTTGACACCGCTTTCACAGCCAAACGCACTCTGCCCATCTGCACTGCCCTTGCCTCCCAGCACTCCCAACACACATTCTCAGGCACGCTCACGCTCTCACTCTGACTCCCAGCACAGACCACCTCCCAAAGTGAAAATACCCAAGCCATTTCTGACACACGCTACATCTACGGGCTTAGAGCTGTGACTGGTCCTCACCTTCCCTTGACACCGCTTTCACAGCCAAACGCACTCTGCCCATCTGCGCTGCCCTTGCCTCCCAGCACTCCCAACACACATTCTCAGGCTCACTATCACTCTCACTCCCGGCACATACCACCTCCCAAAGTGCAAACGTCCAAGCCATTTCTCCCCTATGATAGGCCTAAGGGCTTAGAGCTGTTGCTGGTCCTCACCTTCCCTTGACACTGCTTTCACAGACAAACACACTCTGGCCATCTGCGCTGCCCTTGCCTCACAGCACTCCCAACACACATTTTCAGGCTCACTCTCACTCTCACTCCCGGCACAGACCACCTCCCAAAGTGCAAACAGCCAAGCGATTTCTGACACACGCTACATCTAAGAGCTTAGAGCTGTTGCTGGTCCTCACCTTCCCTTGACACCGCTTTCACAGCCAAACACACTCTCCCCATCTACCCTGGCTTTGCCTCCCAGCACTCCCAACACACATTCTAAGGTTGAATCTCACTCTCACTCCCGGCACAGACCACCTCCCAAAGTGCAAACGTCCAAGCCATTTCTCCCATACGATAGGCCTAAGGGCTTAGAGCTGTTGCTGGTCCTCACCTTCCCTTGACACCGCTTTCACAGCCAAACACACTCTGGCCATCCGCCTTTGCCTTGCCTCCCAGCACTCCCAACACACATTCTCAGGTTGAATCTCACTCTCACTTCCGGCACAGACCACCTCCCACAGTGCAAACATCTAAGCCATTTCTCCCACACGATAAGCCTAAGGGCTTAGAGCTGTTGCTGGTCCTCACCTTCCCTTTTACACCGCTTTCACAGCCAAACACACTCTGGCCATCTGCGCTGCCCTTGCCTGCCAGCACTCCCAACACACGTTCTCACGCACACTCACGCTCTCACTCTCACTCCCGGCACAGACCACCTCCCAAAGTCAAAACACCCAACCGATTTCTGACATACGCTACATCTAAGGGCTTAGAGCTGTGGCTGGTCCTCACCTTCCCTTGACACTGCTTTCACAGACAAACACACTCTGGCCATCTACCCTGGCTTTGCCTCACAGCACTCCCAACACACATTTTCACGCTCACTCTCACTCTCACTCCGGGCACAGCCCACCTCCCAAAGTGCAAACACCCAAGCGATTTCTGACACACGCTACATCTAAGGGCTTAGAGCTGTTGCTGGTCCTCACCTTCCCTTGACACCGCTTTCACAGACAAACACACTCTGGCCATCTACGCTGGTTTTGCCTCCCAGCACTCCCAAAACACATTCTCAGGTGGAATCTCTCTATCACTGCGGGCACAGACAACTATCCAAAGGGCAAATACCCAAGCGATTTCTGACACACGCTACATCTAAGGCCTTAGAGCTGTTGCTGGTCCTCACCTTCCCTTGACACCGCTTTCACAGACAAACACACTCTGGCCATCTGCCTTTGCCTTCCCTCCCAGCACTCCCAACACACTCTCACTACCGGCACAGACCACCTCCCAAAATGCCACCACCAAACCGATTTCTGACACACGCTACATCTACGGGCTTAGAGCTGTTGCTGCTCCTCACCTTCCCTTGACACCGCTTTCACAGCCAAACGCACTCTGCCCATCTACCCTGGCTTTGCCTCCCAGCACTCCCAACACACATTCTCAGGTTGAATCTCACTCTCACTCCCGGCACAGACCACCTCCCAAAGTGCAAACGTCCAAGCCATTTCTCCCATACGATAGGCCTAAGGGCTTAGAGCTGTTGCTGGTCCTCACCTTCCCTTGACACCGCTTTCACAGCCAAACACACTCTGGCCATCTGCGCTGCCCTTGCCTCCCAGCACTCCCAACACACGTTCTCACGCACACTCACGCTCTCACTCTCACTCCCAGCACAGACCACCTCCCAAAGTCAAAACACCCAACCGATTTCTGACATACGCTACATCTAAGGGCTTAGAGCTGTGGCTGGTCCTTAACCTTCCCTTGACACCGCTTTCACAGACAAACACACTCTGGCCATCTACGCTGGTTTTGCCTCCCAGCACTCCCAAAACACATTCTCAGGTTGAATCTCACTATCACTGCCGGCACAGACCACTTCCCAAAGAGCAAATACCCAAGTGATTTCTGGCACACGCTACATCTAAGGGCTTAGAGCTGTTGCTGGTCTTCACCTTCCCTTGACACCGCTTTCACAGCCAAGCACACTCTGGCCATCTACCCTGGCTTTGCCTCCCAGCACTCCCAACACACATTGTCAGGCTCAATCTCACTCTCACTCACGGCACAGACCACCTCCCAAAGTGAAAATACCCAAGGCATTTCTCCCATACGATAGGCCTAAGGGCTTAGAGCTGTTGCTGGTCCTCACCTTCCCTTGACACCGCTTTCACAGCCAAACACACGCTGCCCATCTACCCTGGCTTTGCCTCCCAGCACTCCCAAAACACATTCTCAGGTTGAATCTCATTCTCACTCCCGGCACAGACCACCTCCCAAAGTGAATATACCCAAGCGATTTCTGACACGCGCTACATCTAAGGGCTTAGAGCTGTTGCTGGTCTTCACCTTCCCTTGACACCGCTTTCACAGCCAAACACACTCTGGCCATCTACGCTGGTTTTGCCTCCCAGCACTCCCAAAACACATTCTCAGGTTGAATCTCACTATCACGGCCGGCACAGACCACTTCCCAAAGAGCAAATACCCAAGCGATTTCTGACACACGCTACATCTAAGGCCTTAGAGCTGTTGCTGGTCCTCACCTTCCCTTGACACCGCTTTCACAGACAAACACACTCTGCCCATCTGCCTTTGCCTTGCCTCCCAGCACTCCCAACACACTCTCACTACCGGCACAGACCACCTCCCAAAATGCCACCACCAAACCGATTTCTGACACACGCTACATCTAAGGGCTTAGAGCTGTTGCTGGTCCTCACCTTCCCTTGACACCGCTTTCACAGCCAAACGCACTCTGCCCATCTGCACTGCCCTTGCCTCCCAGCACTCCCAACACACATTCTCAGGCACGCTCACGCTCTCACTCTGACTCCCAGCACAGACCACCTCCCAAAGTGAAAATACCCAAGCCATTTCTGACACACGCTACATCTACGGGCTTAGAGCTGTGACTGGTCCTCACCTTCCCTTGACACCGCTTTCACAGCCAAACGCACTCTGCCCATCTGCGCTGCCCTTGCCTGCCAGCACTCCCAACACACATTCCTAGGCTCACTATCACTCTCACTCCCGGGACACACCACCTCCCAAAGTGCAAACAGCCAAGCGATTTCTGATACACGCTACATCTAAGAGCTTAGAGCTGTTGCTGGTCCTCACCTTCCCTTGACACCGCTTTCACAGCCAAGCACACTCTGGCCATCTACCCGGGCTTTGCCTCCCAGCACTCCCAACACACATTGTCAGGCTCACTCTCACTCTCACTCCCAGCACAGACCACCTCCCAAAGTGCAAACCTCCAAGGCATTTCTCCCATACGATAGGCCTAAGGGCTTAGAGCTGTTGCTGGTCTTCACCTTCCCTTGACACCGCTTTCACAGCCAAACACACTCTGCCCATCTACCCTGGTTTTGCCTCCCAGCAATCCCAACACACATTCTCAGGCTCAAACTCACTCTCACTCCCGGCACACAACACCTCTCAAAGTGCAAACGTCCAAGCATTTTCTGCCGCATGCTACATCTAAGGGCTTAGAGCTGTTGCTGGTCCTCACCTTCCCTTGACACCGCTTTCACAGCCAAACACACTCTGCCCATCTGCCTTTGCCTCAACTCCCAGCACTCCCAACACACTTTCTCAGGCTCACTCTCACTCTCACTCCCGGCACAGACCACCTCCCAAAGTGCAAACCTCCAAGCCATTTCTCCCACACGATAGGCCTAAGTGCTTAGAGCTGTTGCTGGTCTTCACCTTCCCTTGACACCGCTTTCACAGCCAAACACACTCTGCCCATCTGCCTTTGCCTTGCCTCCCAGCACTCCCAACACACTCTCACTCCCGGCACAGACCACCTCCCAAAGTGCAAACCCCCAAGCGATATCTGACAAACGCTAAATCTAAGGGCTTAGAGCTGTTGCTGGTCCTCACCTTCCCTTGACACCGCTTTCACAGCCAAACGCACTCTGCCCATCTGCACTGCCCTTGCCTCCCAGCACTCCCAACACACATTCTCAGGCACGCTCACGCTCTCACTCTGACTCCCAGCACAGACCACCTCCCAAAGTGAAAATACCCAAGCCATTTCTGACACACGCTACATCTACGGGCTTAGAGCTGTGACTGGTCCTCACCTTCCCTTGACACCGCTTTCACAGCCAAACGCACTCTGCCCATCTGCGCTGCCCTTGCCTCCCAGCACTCCCAACACACATTCTCAGGCTCACTATCACTCTCACTCCCGGCACATACCACCTCCCAAAGTGCAAACGTCCAAGCCATTTCTCCCCTATGATAGGCCTAAGGGCTTAGAGCTGTTGCTGGTCCTCACCTTCCCTTGACACTGCTTTCACAGACAAACACACTCTGGCCATCTGCGCTGCCCTTGCCTCACAGCACTCCCAACACACATTTTCAGGCTCACTCTCACTCTAACTCCCGGCACAGACCACCTCCCAAAGTGCAAACAGCCAAGCGATTTCTGACACACGCTACATCTAAGAGCTTAGAGCTGTTGCTGGTCCTCACCTTCCCTTGACACCGCTTTCACAGCCAAACACACTCTCCCCATCTACCCTGGCTTTGCCTCCCAGCACTCCCAACACACATTCTAAGGTTGAATCTCACTCTCACTCCCGGCACAGACCACCTCCCAAAGTGCAAACGTCCAAGCCATTTCTCCCATACGATAGGCCTAAGGGCTTAGAGCTGTTGCTGGTCCTCACCTTCCCTTGACACCGCTTTCACAGCCAAACACACTCTGGCCATCCGCCTTTGCCTTGCCTCCCAGCACTCCCAACACACATTCTCAGGTTGAATCTCACTCTCACTTCCGGCACAGACCACCTCCCACAGTGCAAACATCTAAGCCATTTCTCCCACACGATAAGCCTAAGGGCTTAGAGCTGTTGCTGGTCCTCACCTTCCCTTTTACACCGCTTTCACAGCCAAACACACTCTGGCCATCTGCGCTGCCCTTGCCTGCCAGCACTCCCAACACACGTTCTCACGCACACTCACGCTCTCACTCTCACTCCCGGCACAGACCACCTCCCAAAGTCAAAACACCCAACCGATTTCTGACATACGCTACATCTAAGGGCTTAGAGCTGTGGCTGGTCCTCACCTTCCCTTGACACTGCTTTCACAGACAAACACACTCTGGCCATCTACCCTGGCTTTGCCTCACAGCACTCCCAACACACATTTTCACGCTCACTCTCACTCTCACTCCGGGCACAGCCCACCTCCCAAAGTGCAAACACCCAAGCGATTTCTGACACACGCTACATCTAAGGGCTTAGAGCTGTTGCTGGTCCTCACCTTCCCTTGACACCGCTTTCACAGACAAACACACTCTGGCCATCTACGCTGGTTTTGCCTCCCAGCACTCCCAAAACACATTCTCAGGTGGAATCTCTCTATCACTGCGGGCACAGACAACTATCCAAAGGGCAAATACCCAAGCGATTTCTGACACACGCTACATCTAAGGCCTTAGAGCTGTTGCTGGTCCTCACCTTCCCTTGACACCGCTTTCACAGACAAACACACTCTGGCCATCTGCCTTTGCCTTCCCTCCCAGCACTCCCAACACACTCTCACTACCGGCACAGACCACCTCCCAAAATGCCACCACCAAACCGATTTCTGACACACGCTACATCTACGGGCTTAGAGCTGTTGCTGCTCCTCACCTTCCCTTGACACCGCTTTCACAGCCAAACGCACTCTGCCCATCTACCCTGGCTTTGCCTCCCAGCACTCCCAACACACATTCTCAGGTTGAATCTCACTCTCACTCCCGGCACAGACCACCTCCCAAAGTGCAAACGTCCAAGCCATTTCTCCCATACGATAGGCCTAAGGGCTTAGAGCTGTTGCTGGTCCTCACCTTCCCTTGACACCGCTTTCACAGCCAAACACACTCTGGCCATCTGCGCTGCCCTTGCCTCCCAGCACTCCCAACACACGTTCTCACGCACACTCACGCTCTCACTCTCACTCCCAGCACAGACCACCTCCCAAAGTCAAAACACCCAACCGATTTCTGACATACGCTACATCTAAGGGCTTAGAGCTGTGGCTGGTCCTTAACCTTCCCTTGACACCGCTTTCACAGACAAACACACTCTGGCCATCTACGCTGGTTTTGCCTCCCAGCACTCCCAAAACACATTCTCAGGTTGAATCTCACTATCACTGCCGGCACAGACCACTTCCCAAAGAGCAAATACCCAAGTGATTTCTGGCACACGCTACATCTAAGGGCTTAGAGCTGTTGCTGGTCTTCACCTTCCCTTGACACCGCTTTCACAGCCAAGCACACTCTGGCCATCTACCCTGGCTTTGCCTCCCAGCACTCCCAACACACATTGTCAGGCTCAATCTCACTCTCACTCACGGCACAGACCACCTCCCAAAGTGAAAATACCCAAGGCATTTCTCCCATACGATAGGCCTAAGGGCTTAGAGCTGTTGCTGGTCCTCACCTTCCCTTGACACCGCTTTCACAGCCAAACACACGCTGCCCATCTACCCTGGCTTTGCCTCCCAGCACTCCCAAAACACATTCTCAGGTTGAATCTCATTCTCACTCCCGGCACAGACCACCTCCCAAAGTGAATATACCCAAGCGATTTCTGACACGCGCTACATCTAAGGGCTTAGAGCTGTTGCTGGTCTTCACCTTCCCTTGACACCGCTTTCACAGCCAAACACACTCTGGCCATCTACGCTGGTTTTGCCTCCCAGCACTCCCAAAACACATTCTCAGGTTGAATCTCACTATCACGGCCGGCACAGACCACTTCCCAAAGAGCAAATACCCAAGCGATTTCTGACACACGCTACATCTAAGGCCTTAGAGCTGTTGCTGGTCCTCACCTTCCCTTGACACCGCTTTCACAGACAAACACACTCTGCCCATCTGCCTTTGCCTTGCCTCCCAGCACTCCCAACACACTCTCACTACCGGCACAGACCACCTCCCAAAATGCCACCACCAAACCGATTTCTGACACACGCTACATCTAAGGGCTTAGAGCTGTTGCTGGTCCTCACCTTCCCTTGACACCGCTTTCACAGCCAAACGCACTCTGCCCATCTGCACTGCCCTTGCCTCCCAGCACTCCCAACACACATTCTCAGGCACGCTCACGCTCTCACTCTGACTCCCAGCACAGACCACCTCCCAAAGTGAAAATACCCAAGCCATTTCTGACACACGCTACATCTACGGGCTTAGAGCTGTGACTGGTCCTCACCTTCCCTTGACACCGCTTTCACAGCCAAACGCACTCTGCCCATCTGCGCTGCCCTTGCCTGCCAGCACTCCCAACACACATTCCTAGGCTCACTATCACTCTCACTCCCGGGACACACCACCTCCCAAAGTGCAAACAGCCAAGCGATTTCTGATACACGCTACATCTAAGAGCTTAGAGCTGTTGCTGGTCCTCACCTTCCCTTGACACCGCTTTCACAGCCAAGCACACTCTGGCCATCTACCCGGGCTTTGCCTCCCAGCACTCCCAACACACATTCTCAGGCTCACTCTCACTCTCACTCCCAGCACAGACCACCTCCCAAAGTGCAAACCTCCAAGGCATTTCTCCCATACGATAGGCCTAAGGGCTTAGAGCTGTTGCTGGTCTTCACCTTCCCTTGACACCGCTTTCACAGCCAAACACACTCTGCCCATCTACCCTGGTTTTGCCTCCCAGCAATCCCAACACACATTCTCAGGCTCAAACTCACTCTCACTCCCGGCACACAACACCTCTCAAAGTGCAAACGTCCAAGCATTTTCTGCCGCATGCTACATCTAAGGGCTTAGAGCTGTTGCTGGTCCTCACCTTCCCTTGACACCGCTTTCACAGCCAAACACACTCTGCCCATCTGCCTTTGCCTCAACTCCCAGCACTCCCAACACACTTTCTCAGGCTCACTCTCACTCTCACTCCCGGCACAGACCACCTCCCAAAGTGCAAACCTCCAAGCCATTTCTCCCACACGATAGGCCTAAGTGCTTAGAGCTGTTGCTGGTCTTCACCTTCCCTTGACACCGCTTTCACAGACAAACACACTCTGCCCATCTGCCTTTGCCTTGCCTCCCAGCACTCCCAACACACTCTCACTCCCGGCACAGACCACCTCCCAAAGTGCAAACCCCCAAGCGATATCTGACAAACGCTAAATCTAAGGGCTTAGAGCTGTTGCTGGTCCTCACCTTCCCTTGACACCGCTTTCACAGCCAAACGCACTCTGCCCATCTGCACTGCCCTTGCCTCCCAGCACTCCCAACACACATTCTCAGGCACGCTCACGCTCTCACTCTGACTCCCAGCACAGACCACCTCCCAAAGTGAAAATACCCAAGCCATTTCTGACACACGCTACATCTACGGGCTTAGAGCTGTGACTGGTCCTCACCTTCCCTTGACACCGCTTTCACAGCCAAACGCACTCTGCCCATCTGCGCTGCCCTTGCCTCCCAGCACTCCCAACACACATTCTCAGGCTCACTATCACTCTCACTCCCGGCACATACCACCTCCCAAAGTGCAAACGTCCAAGCCATTTCTCCCCTATGATAGGCCTAAGGGCTTAGAGCTGTTGCTGGTCCTCACCTTCCCTTGACACTGCTTTCACAGACAAACACACTCTGGCCATCTGCGCTGCCCTTGCCTCACAGCACTCCCAACACACATTTTCAGGCTCACTCTCACTCTAACTCCCGGCACAGACCACCTCCCAAAGTGCAAACAGCCAAGCGATTTCTGACACACGCTACATCTAAGAGCTTAGAGCTGTTGCTGGTCCTCACCTTCCCTTGACACCGCTTTCACAGCCAAACACACTCTCCCCATCTACCCTGGCTTTGCCTCCCAGCACTCCCAACACACATTCTAAGGTTGAATCTCACTCTCACTCCCGGCACAGACCACCTCCCAAAGTGCAAACGTCCAAGCCATTTCTCCCATACGATAGGCCTAAGGGCTTAGAGCTGTTGCTGGTCCTCACCTTCCCTTGACACCGCTTTCACAGCCAAACACACTCTGGCCATCCGCCTTTGCCTTGCCTCCCAGCACTCCCAACACACATTCTCAGGTTGAATCTCACTCTCACTTCCGGCACAGACCACCTCCCACAGTGCAAACATCTAAGCCATTTCTCCCACACGATAAGCCTAAGGGCTTAGAGCTGTTGCTGGTCCTCACCTTCCCTTTTACACCGCTTTCACAGCCAAACACACTCTGGCCATCTGCGCTGCCCTTGCCTGCCAGCACTCCCAACACACGTTCTCACGCACACTCACGCTCTCACTCTCACTCCCGGCACAGACCACCTCCCAAAGTCAAAACACCCAACCGATTTCTGACATACGATACATCTAAGGGCTTAGAGCTGTGGCTGGTCCTCACCTTCCCTTGACACTGCTTTCACAGACAAACACACTCTGGCCATCTACCCTGGCTTTGCCTCACAGCACTCCCAACACACATTTTCACGCTCACTCTCACTCTCACTCCGGGCACAGCCCACCTCCCAAAGTGCAAACACCCAAGCGATTTCTGACACACGCTACATCTAAGGGCTTAGAGCTGTTGCTGGTCCTCACCTTCCCTTGACACCGCTTTCACAGACAAACACACTCTGGCCATCTACGCTGGTTTTGCCTCCCAGCACTCCCAAAACACATTCTCAGGTGGAATCTCTCTATCACTGCGGGCACAGACAACTATCCAAAGGGCAAATACCCAAGCGATTTCTGACACACGCTACATCTAAGGCCTTAGAGGTGTTGCTGGTCCTCACCTTCCCTTTACACCGCTTTCACAGACAAACACACTCTGGCCATCTGCCTTTGCCTTGCCTCCCAGCACTCCCAACACACTCTCACTACCGGCACAGACCACCTCCCAAAATGCCACCACCAAACCGATTTCTGACACACGCTACATCTACGGGCTTAGAGCTGTTGCTGGTCCTCACCTTCCCTTGACACCGCTTTCACAGCCAAACGCACTCTGCCCATCTACCCTGGCTTTGCCTCCCAGCACTCCCAACACACATTCTCAGGTTGAATCTCACTCTCACTCCCGGCACAGACCACCTCCCAAAGTGCAAACGTCCAAGCCATTTCTCCCATACGATAGGCCTAAGGGCTTAGAGCTGTTGCTGGTCCTCACCTTCCCTTGACACCGCTTTCACAGCCAAACACACTCTGGCCATCTGCGCTGCCCTTGCCTCCCAGCACTCCCAACACACGTTCTCACGCACACTCACGCTCTCACTCTCACTCCCAGCACAGACCACCTCCCAAAGTCAAAACACCCAACCGATTTCTGACATACGCTACATCTAAGGGCTTAGAGCTGTGGCTGGTCCTTAACCTTCCCTTGACACCGCTTTCACAGCCAAACACACTCTGGCCATCTACGCTGGTTTTGCCTCCCAGCACTCCCAAAACACATTCTCAGGTTGAATCTCACTATCACTGCCGGCACAGACCACTTCCCAAAGAGCAAATACCCAAGTGATTTCTGGCACACGCTACATCTAAGGGCTTAGAGCTGTTGCTGGTCTTCACCTTCCCTTGACACCGCTTTCACAGCCAAGCACACTCTGGCCATCTACCCTGGCTTTGCCTCCCAGCACTCCCAACACACATTGTCAGGCTCAATCTCACTCTCACTCACGGCACAGACCACCTCCCAAAGTGAAAATACCCAAGGCATTTCTCCCATACGATAGGCCTAAGGGCTTAGAGCTGTTGCTGGTCCTCACCTTCCCTTGACACCGCTTTCACAGCCAAACACACGCTGCCCATCTACCCTGGCTTTGCCTCCCAGCACTCCCAAAACACATTCTCAGGTTGAATCTCATTCTCACTCCCGGCACAGACCACCTCCCAAAGTGAATATACCCAAGCGATTTCTGACACGCGCTACATCTAAGGGCTTAGAGCTGTTGCTGGTCTTCACCTTCCCTTGACACCGCTTTCACAGCCAAACACACTCTGGCCATCTACGCTGGTTTTGCCTCCCAGCACTCCCAAAACACATTCTCAGGTTGAATCTCACTATCACGGCCGGCACAGACCACTTCCCAAAGAGCAAATACCCAAGCGATTTCTGACACACGCTACATCTAAGGCCTTAGAGCTGTTGCTGGTCCTCACCTTCCCTTGACACCGCTTTCACAGACAAACACACTCTGCCCATCTGCCTTTGCCTTGCCTCCCAGCACTCCCAACACACTCTCACTACCGGCACAGACCACCTCCCAAAATGCCACCACCAAACCGATTTCTGACACACGCTACATCTAAGGGCTTAGAGCTGTTGCTGGTCCTCACCTTCCCTTGACACCGCTTTCACAGCCAAACGCACTCTGCCCATCTGCACTGCCCTTGCCTCCCAGCACTCCCAACACACATTCTCAGGCACGCTCACGCTCTCACTCTGACTCCCAGCACAGACCACCTCCCAAAGTGAAAATACCCAAGCCATTTCTGACACACGCTACATCTAAGGCCTTAGAGCTGTGGCTGGTCCTCACCTTCCCTTGACACCGCTTTCACAGCCAAACGCACTCTGCCCATCTGCGCTGCCCTTGCCTGCCAGCACTCCCAACACACATTCCTAGGCTCACTATCACTCTCACTCCCGGGACACACCACCTCCCAAAGTGCAAACGTCCAAGCCATTTCTCCCCTACGATAGGCCTAAGGGCTTAGAGCTGTTGCTGTTCCTCACCTTCCCTTGACACTGCTTTCACAGACAAACACACTCTGGCCATCTGCGCTGCCCTTGCCTCCCAGCACTCCCAACACACATTTTCAGGCTCACTCTCACTCTCACTCCCGGCACAGACCACCTCCCAAAGTGCAAACAGCCAAGCGATTTCTGACACACGCTACATCTAAGAGCTTAGAGCTGTTGCTGGTCCTCACCTTCCCTTGACACCGCTTTCACAGCCAAGCACACTCTGGCCATCTACCCGGGCTTTGCCTCCCAGCACTCCCAACACACATTGTCAGGCTCACTCTCACTCTCACTCCCAGCACAGACCACCTCCCAAAGTGCAAACCTCCAAGGCATTTCTCCCATACGATAGGCCTAAGGGCTTAGAGCTGTTGCTGGTCTTCACCTTCCCTTGACACCGCTTTCACAGCCAAACACACTCTGCCCATCTACCCTGGTTTTGCCTCCCAGCAATCCCAACACACATTCTCAGGCTCAAACTCACTCTCACTCCCGGCACACAACACCTCTCAAAGTGCAAACGTCCAAGCATTTTCTGCCGCATGCTACATCTAAGGGCTTAGAGCTGTTGCTGGTCCTCACCTTCCCTTGACACCGCTTTCACAGCCAAACACACTCTGCCCATCTGCCTTTGCCTCAACTCCCAGCACTCCCAACACACTTTCTCAGGCTCACTCTCACTCTCACTCCCGGCACAGACCACCTCCCAAAGTGCAAACCTCCAAGCCATTTCTCCCACACGATAGGCCTAAGTGCTTAGAGCTGTTGCTGGTCTTCACCTTCCCTTGACACCGCTTTCACAGACAAACACACTCTGCCCATCTGCCTTTGCCTTGCCTCCCAGCACTCCCAACACACTCTCACTCCCGGCACAGACCACCTCCCAAAGTGCAAACCCCCAAGCGATATCTGACAAACGCTAAATCTAAGGGCTTAGAGCTGTTGCTGGTCCTCACCTTCCCTTGACACCGCTTTCACAGCCAAACGCACTCTGCCCATCTGCACTGCCCTTGCCTCCCAGCACTCCCAACACACATTCTCAGGCACGCTCACGCTCTCACTCTGACTCCCAGCACAGACCACCTCCCAAAGTGAAAATACCCAAGCCATTTCTGACACACGCTACATCTACGGGCTTAGAGCTGTGACTGGTCCTCACCTTCCCTTGACACCGCTTTCACAGCCAAACGCACTCTGCCCATCTGCGCTGCCCTTGCCTCCCAGCACTCCCAACACACATTCTCAGGCTCACTATCACTCTCACTCCCGGCACATACCACCTCCCAAAGTGCAAACGTCCAAGCCATTTCTCCCCTATGATAGGCCTAAGGGCTTAGAGCTGTTGCTGGTCCTCACCTTCCCTTGACACTGCTTTCACAGACAAACACACTCTGGCCATCTGCGCTGCCCTTGCCTCACAGCACTCCCAACACACATTTTCAGGCTCACTCTCACTCTCACTCCCGGCACAGACCACCTCCCAAAGTGCAAACAGCCAAGCGATTTCTGACACACGCTACATCTAAGAGCTTAGAGCTGTTGCTGGTCCTCACCTTCCCTTGACACCGCTTTCACAGCCAAACACACTCTGGCCATCTACGCTGGTTTTGCCTCCCAGCACTCCCAACACACATTCTAAGGTTGAATCTCACTCTCACTCCCGGCACAGACCACCTCCCAAAGTGCAAACGTCCAAGCCATTTCTCCCATACGATAGGCCTAAGGGCTTAGAGCTGTTGCTGGTCCTCACCTTCCCTTGACACCGCTTTCACAGCCAAACACACTCTGGCCATCCGCCTTTGCCTTGCCTCCCAGCACTCCCAACACACATTCTCAGGTTGAATCTCACTCTCACTTCCGGCACAGACCACCTCCCACAGTGCAAACATCTAAGCCATTTCTCCCACACGATAAGCCTAAGGGCTTAGAGCTGTTGCTGGTCCTCACCTTCCCTTTTACACCGCTTTCACAGCCAAACACACTCTGGCCATCTGCGCTGCCCTTGCCTGCCAGCACTCCCAACACACGTTCTCACGCACACTCACGCTCTCACTCTCACTCCCGGCACAGACCACCTCCCAAAGTCAAAACACCCAACCGATTTCTGACATACGATACATCTAAGGGCTTAGAGCTGTGGCTGGTCCTCACCTTCCCTTGACACTGCTTTCACAGACAAACACACTCTGGCCATCTACCCTGGCTTTGCCTCACAGCACTCCCAACACACATTTTCACGCTCACTCTCACTCTCACTCCGGGCACAGCCCACCTCCCAAAGTGCAAACACCCAAGCGATTTCTGACACACGCTACATCTAAGGGCTTAGAGCTGTTGCTGGTCCTCACCTTCCCTTGACACCGCTTTCACAGACAAACACACTCTGGCCATCTACGCTGGTTTTGCCTCCCAGCACTCCCAAAACACATTCTCAGGTGGAATCTCTCTATCACTGCGGGCACAGACAACTATCCAAAGGGCAAATACCCAAGCGATTTCTGACACACGCTACATCTAAGGCCTTAGAGGTGTTGCTGGTCCTCACCTTCCCTTTACACCGCTTTCACAGACAAACACACTCTGGCCATCTGCCTTTGCCTTCCCTCCCAGCACTCCCAACACACTCTCACTACCGGCACAGACCACCTCCCAAAATGCCACCACCAAACCGATTTCTGACACACGCTACATCTACGGGCTTAGAGCTGTTGCTGGTCCTCACCTTCCCTTGACACCGCTTTCACAGCCAAACGCACTCTGCCCATCTACCCTGGCTTTGCCTCCCAGCACTCCCAACACACATTCTCAGGTTGAATCTCACTCTCACTCCCGGCACAGACCACCTCCCAAAGTGCAAACGTCCAAGCCATTTCTCCCATACGATAGGCCTAAGGGCTTAGAGCTGTTGCTGGTCCTCACCTTCCCTTGACACCGCTTTCACAGCCAAACACACTCTGGCCATCTGCGCTGCCCTTGCCTCCCAGCACTCCCAACACACGTTCTCACGCACACTCACGCTCTCACTCTCACTCCCAGCACAGACCACCTCCCAAAGTCAAAACACCCAACCGATTTCTGACATACGCTACATCTAAGGGCTTAGAGCTGTTGCTGGTCCTCACCTTCCCTTGACACCGCTTTCACAGCCAAACACACTCTGGCCATCTACGCTGGTTTTGCCTCCCAGCACTCCCAAAACACATTCTCAGGTTGAATCTCACTATCACTGCCGGCACAGACCACTTCCCAAAGAGCAAATACCCAAGTGATTTCTGGCACACGCTACATCTAAGGGCTTAGAGCTGTTGCTGGTCTTCACCTTCCCTTGACACCGCTTTCACAGCCAAGCACACTCTGGCCATCTACCCTGGCTTTGCCTCCCAGCACTCCCAACACACATTGTCAGGCTCAATCTCACTCTCACTCACGGCACAGACCACCTCCCAAAGTGAAAATACCCAAGGCATTTCTCCCATACGATAGGCCTAAGGGCTTAGAGCTGTTGCTGGTCCTCACCTTCCCTTGACACCGCTTTCACAGCCAAACACACGCTGCCCATCTACCCTGGCTTTGCCTCCCAGCACTCCCAAAACACATTCTCAGGTTGAATCTCATTCTCACTCCCGGCACAGACCACCTCCCAAAGTGAATATACCCAAGCGATTTCTGACACACGCTACATCTAAGGGCTTAGAGCTGTTGCTGGTCTTCACCTTCCCTTGACACCGCTTTCACAGCCAAACACACTCTGGCCATCTACGCTGGTTTTGCCTCCCAGCACTCCCAAAACACATTCTCAGGTTGAATCTCACTATCACGGCCGGCACAGACCACTTCCCAAAGAGCAAATACCCAAGCGATTTCTGACACACGCTACATCTAAGGCCTTAGAGCTGTTGCTGGTCCTCACCTTCCCTTGACACCGCTTTCACAGACAAACACACTCTGCCCATCTGCCTTTGCCTTGCCTCCCAGCACTCCCAACACACTCTCACTACCGGCACAGACCACCTCCCAAAATGCCACCACCAAACCGATTTCTGACACACGCTACATCTAAGGGCTTAGAGCTGTTGCTGGTCCTCACCTTCCCTTGACACCGCTTTCACAGCCAAACGCACTCTGCCCATCTGCACTGCCCTTGCCTCCCAGCACTCCCAACACACATTCTCAGGCACGCTCACGCTCTCACTCTGACTCCCAGCACAGACCACCTCCCAAAGTGAAAATACCCAAGCCATTTCTGACACACGCTACATCTAAGGCCTTAGAGCTGTGGCTGGTCCTCACCTTCCCTTGACACCGCTTTCACAGCCAAACGCACTCTGCCCATCTGCGCTGCCCTTGCCTGCCAGCACTCCCAACACACATTCCTAGGCTCACTATCACTCTCACTCCCGGGACACACCACCTCCCAAAGTGCAAACGTCCAAGCCATTTCTCCCCTACGATAGGCCTAAGGGCTTAGAGCTGTTGCTGGTCCTCACCTTCCCTTGACACTGCTTTCACAGACAAACACACTCTGGCCATCTGCGCTGCCCTTGCCTCCCAGCACTCCCAACACACATTTTCAGGCTCACTCTCACTCTCACTCCCGGCACAGACCACCTCCCAAAGTGCAAACAGCCAAGCGATTTCTGACACACGCTACATCTAAGAGCTTAGAGCTGTTGCTGGTCCTCACCTTCCCTTGACACCGCTTTCACAGCCAAGCACACTCTGGCCATCTACCCGGGCTTTGCCTCCCAGCACTCCCAACACACATTGTCAGGCTCACTCTCACTCTCACTCCCAGCACAGACCACCTCCCAAAGTGCAAACCTCCAAGGCATTTCTCCCATACGATAGGCCTAAGGGCTTAGAGCTGTTGCTGGTCCTCACCTTCCCTTGACACCGCTTTCACAGCCAAACACACTCTGCCCATCTACCCTGGTTTTGCCTCCCAGCAATCCCAACACACATTCTCAGGCTCAAACTCACTCTCACTCCCGGCACACAACACCTCTCAAAGTGCAAACGTCCAAGCATTTTCTGCCGCATGCTACATCTAAGGGCTTAGAGCTGTTGCTGGTCCTCACCTTCCCTTGACACCGCTTTCACAGCCAAACACACTCTGCCCATCTGCCTTTGCCTCAACTCCCAGCACTCCCAACACACTTTCTCAGGCTCACTCTCACTCTCACTCCCGGCACAGACCACCTCCCAAAGTGCAAACCTCCAAGCCATTTCTCCCACACGATAGGCCTAAGTGCTTAGAGCTGTTGCTGGTCTTCACCTTCCCTTGACACCGCTTTCACAGCCAAACACACTCTGCCCATCTGCCTTTGCCTTGCCTCCCAGCACTCCCAACACACTCTCACTCCCGGCACAGACCACCTCCCAAAGTGCAAACCCCCAAGCGATATCTGACAAACGCTAAATCTAAGGGCTTAGAGCTGTTGCTGGTCCTCACCTTCCCTTGACACCGCTTTCACAGCCAAACGCACTCTGCCCATCTGCACTGCCCTTGCCTCCCAGCACTCCCAACACACATTCTCAGGCACGCTCACGCTCTCACTCTGACTCCCAGCACAGACCACCTCCCAAAGTGAAAATACCCAAGCCATTTCTGACACACGCTACATCTACGGGCTTAGAGCTGTGACTGGTCCTCACCTTCCCTTGACACCGCTTTCACAGCCAAACGCACTCTGCCCATCTGCGCTGCCCTTGCCTCCCAGCACTCCCAACACACATTCTCAGGCTCACTATCACTCTCACTCCCGGCACATACCACCTCCCAAAGTGCAAACGTCCAAGCCATTTCTCCCCTATGATAGGCCTAAGGGCTTAGAGCTGTTGCTGGTCCTCACCTTCCCTTGACACTGCTTTCACAGACAAACACACTCTGGCCATCTGCGCTGCCCTTGCCTCACAGCACTCCCAACACACATTTTCAGGCTCACTCTCACTCTAACTCCCGGCACAGACCACCTCCCAAAGTGCAAACAGCCAAGCGATTTCTGACACACGCTACATCTAAGAGCTTAGAGCTGTTGCTGGTCCTCACCTTCCCTTGACACCGCTTTCACAGCCAAACACACTCTCCCCATCTACCCTGGCTTTGCCTCCCAGCACTCCCAACACACATTCTAAGGTTGAATCTCACTCTCACTCCCGGCACAGACCACCTCCCAAAGTGCAAACGTCCAAGCCATTTCTCCCATACGATAGGCCTAAGGGCTTAGAGCTGTTGCTGGTCCTCACCTTCCCTTGACACCGCTTTCACAGCCAAACGCACTCTGCCCATCTGCACTGCCCTTGCCTCCCAGCACTCCCAACACACATTCTCAGGCACGCTCACGCTCTCACTCAGACTCCCAGCACAGACCACCTCCCAAAGTGAAAATACCCAAGCCATTTCTGACACACGCTACATCTACGGGCTTAGAGCTGTGACTGGTCCTCACCTTCCCTTGACACCGCTTTCACAGCCAAACGCACTCTGCCCATCTGCGCTGCCCTTCCCTCCCAGCACTCCCAACACACATTCTCAGGCTCACTATCACTCTCACTCCCGGCACATACCACCTCCCAAAGTGCAAACGTCCAAGCCATTTCTCCCCTATGATAGGCCTAAGGGCTTAGAGCTGTTGCTGGTCCTCACCTTCCCTTGACACTGCTTTCACAGACAAACACACTCTGGCCATCTGCGCTGCCCTTGCCTCACAGCACTCCCAACACACATTTTCAGGCTCACTCTCACTTTCACTCCCGGCACAGACCACCTCCCAAAGTGCAAACAGCCAAGCGATTTCTGACACACGCTACATCTAAGAGCTTAGAGCTGTTGCTGGTCCTCACCTTCCCTTGACACCGCTTTCACAGCCAAACACACTCTCCCCATCTACCCTGGCTTTGCCTCCCAGCACTCCCAACACACATTCTAAGGTTGAATCTCACTCTCACTCCCGGCACAGACCACCTCCCAAAGTGCAAACGTCCAAGCCATTTCTCCCATACGATAGGCCTAAGGGCTTAGAGCTGTTGCTGGTCCTCACCTTCCCTTGACACCGCTTTCACAGCCAAACACACTCTGGCCATCTGCGCTGCCCTTGCCTCCCAGCACTCCCAACACACGTTCTCACGCACACTCACGCTCTCACTCTCACTCCCAGCACAGACCACCTCCCAAAGTCAAAACACCCAACCGATTTCTGACATACGCTACATCTAAGGGCTTAGAGCTGTGGCTGGTCCTTAACCTTCCCTTGACACCGCTTTCACAGCCAAACACACTCTGGCCATCTACGCTGGTTTTGCCTCCCAGCACTCCCAAAACACATTCTCAGGTTGAATCTCACTATCACTGCCGGCACAGACCACTTCCCAAAGAGCAAATACCCAAGTGATTTCTGGCACACGCTACATCTAAGGCCTTAGAGCTGTTGCTGCTCCTCACCTTCCCTTGACACCGCTTTCACAGACAAACACACTCTGCCCATCTGCCTTTGCCTTGCCTCCCAGCACTCCCAACACACTCTCACTACCGGCACAGACCACCTCCCAAAATGCCACCACCAAACCGATTTCTGACACACGCTACATCTAAGGGCTTAGAGCTGTTGCTGGTCCTCACCTTCCCTTGACACCGCTTTCACAGCCAAACGCACTCTGCCCATCTGCACTGCCCTTGCCTCCCAGCACTCCCAACACACATTCTCAGGCACGCTCACGCTCTCACTCTGACTCCCAGCACAGACCACCTCCCAAAGTGAAAATACCCAAGCCATTTCTGACACACGCTACATCTACGGGCTTAGAGCTGTGACTGGTCCTCACCTTCCCTTGACACCGCTTTCACAGCCAAACGCACTCTGCCCATCTGCGCTGCCCTTGCCTCCCAGCACTCCCAACACACATTCTCAGTCTCACTATCACTCTCACTCCCGGCACATACCACCTCCCAAAGTGCAAACGTCCAAGCCATTTCTCCCCTATGATAGGCCTAAGGGCTTAGAGCTGTTGCTGGTCCTCACCTTCCCTTGACACTGCTTTCACAGACAAACACACTCTGGCCATCTGCGCTGCCCTTGCCTCACAGCACTCCCAACACACATTTTCAGGCTCACTCTCACTCTCACTCCCGGCACAGACCACCTCCCAAAGTGCAAACAGCCAAGCGATTTCTGACACACGCTACATCTAAGAGCTTAGAGCTGTTGCTGGTCCTCACCTTCCCTTGACACCGCTTTCACAGCCAAGCACACTCTGGCCATCTACGCTGGCTTTGCCTCCCAGCACTCCCAACACACATTCTCAGGCTCACTCTCACTCTCACTCACGGCACAGACCACCTCCCAAAGTGAAAATACCCAAGGCATTTCTCCCATACGATAGGCCTAAGGGCTTAGAGCTGTTGCTGGTCCTCACCTTCCCTTGACACCGCTTTCACAGCCAAACACACGCTGCCCATCTACCCTGGCTTTGCCTCCCAGCACTCCCAAAACACATTCTCAGGTTGAATCTCACTATCACTGCCGGCAAAGACCACCTCCCAAAGTGAGTATACCCAAGCGATTTCTGACACACGCTACATCTAAGGGCTTAGAGCTGTTGCTGGTCTTCACCTTCCCTTGACACCGCTTTCACAGCCAAACACACTCTGGCCATCTATGCTGGTTTTGCCTCCCAGCACTCCCAAAACACATTCTCAGGTTGAATCTCACTATCACTGCCGGCACAGACCACTTCCCAAAGAGCAAATACCCAAGCGATTTCTGACACACACTACATCTAAGGCCTTAGAGCTGTGGCTGGTCCTCACCTTCCCTTGACACCGCTTTCACAGCCAAACGCACTCTGGCCATCTGCGCTGCCCTTGCCTGCCAGCACTCCCAACACACATTCCTAGGCTCACTATCACTCTCACTCCCGGGACACACCACCTCCCAAAGTGCAAACGTCCAAGCCATTTCTCCCCTACGATAGGCCTAAGGGCTTAGAGCTGTTGCTGGTCCTCACCTTCCCTTGACACTGCTTTCACAGACAAACACACTCTGGCCATCTGCGCTGCCCTTGCCTCACAGCACTCCCAACACACATTTTCAGGCTCACTCTCTCACTCCCGGCACAGACCACCTCCCAAAGTGCAAACAGCCAAGCGATTTCTGACACACGCTACATCTAAGAGCTTAGAGCTGTTGCTGGTCCTCACCTTCCCTTGACACCGCTTTCACAGCCAAGCACACTCTGGCCATCTACCCGGGCTTTGCCTCCCAGCACTCCCAACACACATTCTCAGGCTCACTCTCACTCTCACTCCCAGCACAGACCACCTCCCAAAGTGCAAACCTCCAAGGCATTTCTCCCATACGATAGGCCTAAGGGCTTAGAGCTGTTGCTGGTCTTCACCTTCCCTTGACACCGCTTTCACAGCCAAACACACTCTGCCCATCTACCCTGGTTTTGCCTCCCAGCAATCCCAACACACATTCTCAGGCTCAAACTCACTCTCA
Source organism: Pelecanus crispus (assembly GCF_030463565.1). Classification (NCBI taxonomy): domain Eukaryota; kingdom Metazoa; phylum Chordata; class Aves; order Pelecaniformes; family Pelecanidae; genus Pelecanus; species Pelecanus crispus. Next base: position 9,264,639 of record NC_134660.1, on the reverse strand, counting down.
CTCCCGGCACACAACACCTCTCAAAGTGCAAACGTCCAAGCATTTTCTGCCGCATGCTACATCTAAGGGCTTAGAGCTGTTGCTGGTCCTCACCTTCCCTTGACACCGCTTTCACAGCCAAACACACTCTGGCCATCTGCCTTTGCCTCAACTCCCAGCACTCCCAACACACTTTCTCAGGCTCACTCTCACTCTCACTCCCGGCACAGACCACCTCCCAAAGTGCAAACCTCCAAGCCATTTCTCCCACACGATAGGCCTAAGTGCTTAGAGCTGTTGCTGGTCTTCACCTTCCCTTGACACCGCTTTCACAGACAAACACACTCTGCCCATCTGCCTTTGCCTTGCCTCCCAGCACTCCCAACACACTCTCACTACCGGCACAGACCACCTCCCAAAGTGCAAACCCCCAAGCGATATCTGACAAACGCTAAATCTAAGGGCTTAGAGCTGTTGCTGGTCCTCACCTTCCCTTGACACCGCTTTCACAGCCAAACGCACTCTGCCCATCTGCACTGCCCTTGCCTCCCAGCACTCCCAACACACATTCTCAGGCACGCTCACGCTCTCACTCTGACTCCCAGCACAGACCACCTCCCAAAGTGAAAATACCCAAGCCATTTCTGACACACGCTACATCTACGGGCTTAGAGCTGTGACTGGTCCTCACCTTCCCTTGACACCGCTTTCACAGCCAAACGCACTCTGCCCATCTGCGCTGCCCTTGCCTCCCAGCACTCCCAACACACATTCTCAGGCTCACTATCACTCTCACTCCCGGCACATACCACCTCCCAAAGTGCAAACGTCCAAGCCATTTCTCCCCTATGATAGGCCTAAGGGCTTAGAGCTGTTGCTGGTCCTCACCTTCCCTTGACACTGCTTTCACAGACAAACACACTCTGGCCATCTGCGCTGCCCTTGCCTCACAGCACTCCCAACACACATTTTCAGGCTCACTCTCACTCTCACTCCCGGCACAGACCACCTCCCAAAGTGCAAACAGCCAAGCGATTTCTGACACACGCTACATCTAAGAGCTTAGAGCTGTTGCTGGTCCTCACCTTCCCTTGACACCGCTTTCACAGCCAAACACACTCTCCCCATCTACCCTGGCTTTGCCTCCCAGCACTCCCAACACACATTCTAAGGTTGAATCTCACTCTCACTCCCGGCACAGACCACCTCCCAAAGTGCAAACCTCCAAGCCATTTCTCCCATACGATAGGCCTAAGGGCTTAGAGCTGTTGCTGGTCCTCACCTTCCCTTGACACCGCCTTCACAGCCAAACACACTCTGGCCATCCGCCTTTGCCTTGCCTCCCAGCACTCCCAACACACATTCTCAGGTTGAATCTCACTCTCACTTCCGGCACAGACCACCTCCCACAGTGCAAACATCTAAGCCATTTCTCCCACACGATAAGCCTAAGGGCTTAGAGCTGTTGCTGGTCCTCACCTTCCCTTTTACACCGCTTTCACAGCCAAACACACTCTGGCCATCTGCGCTGCCCTTGCCTGCCAGCACTCCCAACACACGTTCTCACGCACACTCACGCTCTCACTCTCACTCCCGGCACAGACCACCTCCCAAAGTCAAAACACCCAACCGATTTCTGACATACGCTACATCTAAGGGCTTAGAGCTGTGGCTGGTCCTCACCTTCCCTTGACACTGCTTTCACAGACAAACACACTCTGGCCATCTACCCTGGCTTTGCCTCACAGCACTCCCAACACACATTTTCACGCTCACTCTCACTCTCACTCCGGGCACAGCCCACCTCCCAAAGTGCAAACACCCAAGCGATTTCTGACACACGCTACATCTAAGGGCTTAGAGCTGTTGCTGGTCCTCACCTTCCCTTGACACCGCTTTCACAGACAAACACACTCTGGCCATCTACGGTGGTTTTGCCTCCCAGCACTCCCAAAACACATTCTCAGGTGGAATCTCTCTATCACTGCGGGCACAGACAACTATCCAAAGGGCAAATACCCAAGCGATTTCTGACACACGCTACATCTAAGGCCTTAGAGGTGTTGCTGGTCCTCACCTTCCCTTTACACCGCTTTCACAGACAAACACACTCTGGCCATCTGCCTTTGCCTTCCCTCCCAGCACTCCCAACACACTCTCACTACCGGCACAGACCACCTCCCAAAATGCCACCACCAAACCGATTTCTGACACACGCTACATCTACGGGCTTAGAGCTGTTGCTGGTCCTCACCTTCCCTTGACACCGCTTTCACAGCCAAACGCACTCTGCCCATCTACCCTGGCTTTGCCTCCCAGCACTCCCAACACACATTCTCAGGTTGAATCTCATTCTCACTCACGGCACAGACCACCTCCCAAAGTGCAAACGTCCAAGCCATTTCTCCCATACGATAGGCCTAAGGGCTTAGAGCTGTTGCTGGTCCTCACCTTCCCTTGACACCGCTTTCACAGCCAAACACACTCTGGCCATCTGCGCTGCCCTTGCCTCCCAGCACTCCCAACACACGTTCTCACGCACACTCACGCTCTCACTCTCACTCCCAGCACAGACCACCTCCCAAAGTCAAAACACCCAACCGATTTCTGACATACGCTACATCTAAGGGCTTAGAGCTGTGGCTGGTCCTTAACCTTCCCTTGACACCGCTTTCACAGCCAAACACACTCTGGCCATCTACGCTGGTTTTGCCTCCCAGCACTCCCAAAACACATTCTCAGGTTGAATCTCACTATCACTGCCGGCACAGACCACTTCCCAAAGAGCAAATACCCAAGTGATTTCTGGCACACGCTACATCTAAGGGCTTAGAGCTGTTGCTGGTCTTCACCTTCCCTTGACACCGCTTTCACAGCCAAGCACACTCTGGCCATCTACCCTGGCTTTGCCTCCCAGCACTCCCAACACACATTGTCAGGCTCAATCTCACTCTCACTCACGGCACAGACCACCTCCCAAAGTGAAAATACCCAAGGCATTTCTCCCATACGATAGGCCTAAGGGCTTAGAGCTGTTGCTGGTCCTCACCTTCCCTTGACACCGCTTTCACAGCCAAACACACGCTGCCCATCTACCCTGGCTTTGCCTCCCAGCACTCCCAAAACACATTCTCAGGTTGAATCTCATTCTCACTCCCGGCACAGACCACCTCCCAAAGTGAATATACCCAAGCGATTTCTGACACACGCTACATCTAAGGGCTTAGAGCTGTTGCTGGTCTTCACCTTCCCTTGACACCGCTTTCACAGCCAAACACACTCTGGCCATCTACGCTGGTTTTGCCTCCCAGCACTCCCAAAACACATTCTCAGGTTGAATCTCACTATCACGGCCGGCACAGACCACTTCCCAAAGAGCAAATACCCAAGCGATTTCTGACACACGCTACATCTAAGGCCTTAGAGCTGTTGCTGGTCCTCACCTTCCCTTGACACCGCTTTCACAGACAAACACACTCTGCCCATCTGCCTTTGCCTTGCCTCCCAGCACTCCCAACACACTCTCACTACCGGCACAGACCACCTCCCAAAATGCCACCACCAAACCGATTTCTGACACACGCTACATCTAAGGGCTTAGAGCTGTTGCTGGTCCTCACCTTCCCTTGACACCGCTTTCACAGCCAAACGCACTCTGCCCATCTGCACTGCCCTTGCCTCCCAGCACTCCCAACACACATTCTCAGGCACGCTCACGCTCTCACTCTGACTCCCAGCACAGACCACCTCCCAAAGTGAAAATACCCAAGCCATTTCTGACACACGCTACATCTACGGCCTTAGAGCTGTGGCTGGTCCTCACCTTCCCTTGACACCGCTTTCACAGCCAAACGCACTCTGGCCATCTGCGCTGCCCTTGCCTGCCAGCACTCCCAACACACATTCCTAGGCTCACTATCACTCTCACTCCCGGGACACACCACCTCCCAAAGTGCAAACGTCCAAGCCATTTCTCCCCTACGATAGGCCTAAGGGCTTAGAGCTGTTGCTGGTCCTCACCTTCCCTTGACACTGCTTTCACAGACAAACACACTCTGGCCATCTGCGCTGCCCTTGCCTCCCAGCACTCCCAACACACATTTTCAGGCTCACTCTCACTCTCACTCCCGGCACAGACCACCTCCCAAAGTGCAAACAGCCAAGCGATTTCTGACACACGCTACATCTAAGAGCTTAGAGCTGTTGCTGGTCCTCACCTTCCCTTGACACCGCTTTCACAGCCAAGCACACTCTGGCCATCTACCCGGGCTTTGCCTCCCAGCACTCCCAACACACATTGTCAGGCTCACTCTCACTCTCACTCCCAGCACAGACCACCTCCCAAAGTGCAAACCTCCAAGGCATTTCTCCCATACGATAGGCCTAAGGGCTTAGAGCTGTTGCTGGTCTTCACCTTCCCTTGACACCGCTTTCACAGCCAAACACACTCTGCCCATCTACCCTGGTTTTGCCTCCCAGCAATCCCAACACACATTCTCAGGCTCAAACTCACTCTCACTCCCGGCACACAACACCTCTCAAAGTGCAAACGTCCAAGCATTTTCTGCCGCATGCTACATCTAAGGGCTTAGAGCTGTTGCTGGTCCTCACCTTCCCTTGACACCGCTTTCACAGCCAAACACACTCTGCCCATCTGCCTTTGCCTCAACTCCCAGCACTCCCAACACACTTTCTCAGGCTCACTCTCACTCTCACTCCCGGCACAGACCACCTCCCAAAGTGCAAACCTCCAAGCCATTTCTCCCACACGATAGGCCTAAGTGCTTAGAGCTGTTGCTGGTCTTCACCTTCCCTTGACACCGCTTTCACAGCCAAACACACTCTGCCCATCTGCCTTTGCCTTGCCTCCCAGCACTCCCAACACACTCTCACTCCCGGCACAGACCACCTCCCAAAGTGCAAACCCCCAAGCGATATCTGACAAACGCTAAATCTAAGGGCTTAGAGCTGTTGCTGGTCCTCACCTTCCCTTGACACCGCTTTCACAGCCAAACGCACTCTGCCCATCTGCACTGCCCTTGCCTCCCAGCACTCCCAACACACATTCTCAGGCACGCTCACGCTCTCACTCTGACTCCCAGCACAGACCACCTCCCAAAGTGAAAATACCCAAGCCATTTCTGACACACGCTACATCTACGGGCTTAGAGCTGTGACTGGTCCTCACCTTCCCTTGACACCGCTTTCACAGCAAACGCACTCTGCCCATCTGCGCTGCCCTTGCCTCCCAGCACTCCCAACACACATTCTCAGGCTCACTATCACTCTCACTCCCGGCACATACCACCTCCCAAAGTGCAAACGTCCAAGCCATTTCTCCCCTATGATAGGCCTAAGGGCTTAGAGCTGTTGCTGGTCCTCACCTTCCCTTGACACTGCTTTCACAGACAAACACACTCTGGCCATCTGCGCTGCCCTTGCCTCACAGCACTCCCAACACACATTTTCAGGCTCACTCTCACTCTAACTCCCGGCACAGACCACCTCCCAAAGTGCAAACAGCCAAGCGATTTCTGACACACGCTACATCTAAGAGCTTAGAGCTGTTGCTGGTCCTCACCTTCCCTTGACACCGCTTTCACAGCCAAACACACTCTCCCCATCTACCCTGGCTTTGCCTCCCAGCACTCCCAACACACATTCTAAGGTTGAATCTCACTCTCACTCCCGGCACAGACCACCTCCCAAAGTGCAAACGTCCAAGCCATTTCTCCCATACGATAGGCCTAAGGGCTTAGAGCTGTTGCTGGTCCTCACCTTCCCTTGACACCGCTTTCACAGCCAAACACACTCTGGCCATCTGCGCTGCCCTTGCCTCCCAGCACTCCCAACACACGTTCTCACGCACACTCACGCTCTCACTCTCACTCCCAGCACAGACCACCTCCCAAAGTCAAAACACCCAACCGATTTCTGACATACGCTACATCTAAGGGCTTAGAGCTGTGGCTGGTCCTTAACCTTCCCTTGACACCGCTTTCACAGCCAAACACACTCTGCCCATCTACGCTGGTTTTGCCTCCCAGCACTCCCAAAACACATTCTCAGGTTGAATCTCACTATCACTGCCGGCACAGACCACTTCCCAAAGAGCAAATACCCAAGTGATTTCTGGCACACGCTACATCTAAGGGCTTAGAGCTGTTGCTGGTCTTCACCTTCCCTTGACACCGCTTTCACAGCCAAGCACACTCTGGCCATCTACCCTGGCTTTGCCTCCCAGCACTCCCAACACACATTGTCAGGCTCAATCTCACTCTCACTCACGGCACAGACCACCTCCCAAAGTGAAAATACCCAAGGCATTTCTCCCATACGATAGGCCTAAGGGCTTAGAGCTGTTGCTGGTCCTCACCTTCCCTTGACACCGCTTTCACAGCCAAACACACGCTGCCCATCTACCCTGGCTTTGCCTCCCAGCACTCCCAAAACACATTCTCAGGTTGAATCTCATTCTCACTCCCGGCACAGACCACCTCCCAAAGTGCAAACGTCCAAGCCATTTCTCCCATACGATAGGCCTAAGGGCTTAGAGCTGTTGCTGGTCCTCACCTTCCCTTGACACCGCTTTCACAGCCAAACACACTCTGGCCATCCGCCTTTGCCTTGCCTCCCAGCACTCCCAACACACATTCTCAGGTTGAATCTCACTCTCACTTCCGGCACAGACCACCTCCCACAGTGCAAACATCTAAGCCATTTCTCCCACACGATAAGCCTAAGGGCTTAGAGCTGTTGCTGGTCCTCACCTTCCCTTTTACACCGCTTTCACAGCCAAACACACTCTGGCCATCTGCGCTGCCCTTGCCTGCCAGCACTCCCAACACACGTTCTCACGCACACTCACGCTCTCACTCTCACTCCCAGCACAGACCACCTCCCAAAGTCAAAACACCCAACCGATTTCTGACATACGCTACATCTAAGGGCTTAGAGCTGTGGCTGGTCCTCACCTTCCCTTGACACTGCTTTCACAGACAAACACACTCTGGCCATCTACCCTGGCTTTGCCTCACAGCACTCCCAACACACATTTTCACGCTCACTCTCACTCTCACTCCGGGCACAGCCCACCTCCCAAAGTGCAAACACCCAAGCGATTTCTGACACACGCTACATCTAAGGGCTTAGAGCTGTTGCTGGTCCTCACCTTCCCTTGACACCGCTTTCACAGACAAACACACTCTGGCCATCTACGCTGGTTTTGCCTCCCAGCACTCCCAAAACACATTCTCAGGTGGAATCTCTCTATCACTGCGGGCACAGACAACTATCCAAAGGGCAAATACCCAAGCGATTTCTGACACACGCTACATCTAAGGCCTTAGAGCTGTTGCTGGTCCTCACCTTCCCTTTACACCGCTTTCACAGACAAACACACTCTGGCCATCTGCCTTTGCCTTCCCTCCCAGCACTCCCAACACACTCTCACTACCGGCACAGACCACCTCCCAAAATGCCACCACCAAACCGATTTCTGACACACGCTACATCTAAGGGCTTAGAGCTGTTGCTGGTCCTCACCTTCCCTTGACACCGCTTTCACAGCCAAACGCACTCTGCCCATCTACCCTGGCTTTGCCTCCCAGCACTCCCAACACACCTTCTCAGGTTGAATCTCACTCTCACTCCCGGCACAGACCACCTCCCAAAGTGCAAACGTCCAAGCCATTTCTCCCACACGATAGGCCTAAGTGCTTAGAGCTGTTGCTGGTCTTCACCTTCCCTTGACACCGCTTTCACAGCCAAACACACTCTGCCCATCTGCCTTTGCCTTGCCTCCCAGCACTCCCAACACACTCTCACTCCCGGCACAGACCACCTCCCAAAGTGCAAACCCCCAAGCGATATCTGACAAACGCTAAATCTAAGGGCTTAGAGCTGTTGCTGGTCCTCACCTTCCCTTGACACCGCTTTCACAGCCAAACGCACTCTGCCCATCTGCACTGCCCTTGCCTCCCAGCACTCCCAACACACATTCTCAGGCACGCTCACGCTCTCACTCTGACTCCCAGCACAGACCACCTCCCAAAGTGAAAATACCCAAGCCATTTCTGACACACGCTACATCTACGGGCTTAGAGCTGTGACTGGTCCTCACCTTCCCTTGACACCGCTTTCACAGCCAAACGCACTCTGGCCATCTGCGCTGCCCTTGCCTCCCAGCACTCCCAACACACGTTCTCACGCACACTCACGCTCTCACTCTCACTCCCAGCACAGACCACCTCCCAAAGTCAAAACACCCAACCGATTTCTGACATACGCTACATCTAAGGGCTTAGAGCTGTGGCTGGTCCTTAACCTTCCCTTGACACCGCTTTCACAGCCAAACACACTCTGGCCATCTACGCTGGTTTTGCCTCCCAGCACTCCCAAAACACATTCTCAGGTTGAATCTCACTATCACTGCCGGCACAGACCACTTCCCAAAGAGCAAATACCCAAGTGATTTCTGGCACACGCTACATCTAAGGGCTTAGAGCTGTTGCTGGTCTTCACCTTCCCTTGACACCGCTTTCACAGCCAAACACACTCTCCCCATCTACCCTGGCTTTGCCTCCCAGCACTCCCAACACACATTGTCAGGCTCAATCTCACTCTCACTCACGGCACAGACCACCTCCCAAAGAGAAAATACCCAAGGCATTTCTCCCATACGATAGGCCTAAGGGCTTAGAGCTGTTGCTGGTCCTCACCTTCCCTTGACACCGCTTTCACAGCCAAACACACGCTGCCCATCTACCCTGGCTTTGCCTCCCAGCACTCCCAAAACACATTCTCAGGTTGAATCTCATTCTCACTCCCGGCACAGACCACCTCCCAAAGTGAATATACCCAAGCGATTTCTGACACACGCTACATCTAAGGGCTTAGAGCTGTTGCTGGTCTTCACCTTCCCTTGACACCGCTTTCACAGCCAAACACACTCTGGCCATCTACGCTGGTTTTGCCTCCCAGCACTCCCAAAACACATTCTCAGGTTGAATCTCACTATCAGTGCCGGCACAGACCACTATCCAAAGAGCAAATACCCAAGCGATTTCTGACACACGCTACATCTAAGGGCTTAGAGCTGTTGCTGGTCCTCACCTTCCCTTGACACCGCTTTCACAGCCAAACGCACTCTGCCCATCTGCACTGCCCTTGCCTCCCAGCACTCCCAACACACATTCTCAGGCACGCTCACGCTCTCACTCTGACTCCCAGCACAGACCACCTCCCAAAGTGAAAATACCCAAGCCATTTCTGACACACGCTACATCTACGGGCTTAGAGCTGTGACTGGTCCTCACCTTCCCTTGACACCGCTTTCACAGCCAAACGCACTCTGCCCATCTGCGCTGCCCTTGCCTCCCAGCACTCCCAACACACATTCTCAGGCTCACTATCACTCTCACTCCCGGCACATACCACCTCCCAAAGTGCAAACGTCCAAGCCATTTCTCCCCTATGATAGGCCTAAGGGCTTAGAGCTGTTGCTGGTCCTCACCTTCCCTTGACACTGCTTTCACAGACAAACACACTCTGGCCATCTGCGCTGCCCTTGCCTCACAGCACTCCCAACACACATTTTCAGGCTCACTCTCACTCTCACTCCCGGCACAGACCACCTCCCAAAGTGCAAACACCCAAGCGATTTCTGACACACGCTACATCTAAGAGCTTAGAGCTGTTGCTGGTCCTCACCTTCCCTTGACACCGCTTTCACAGCCAAGCACACTCTGGCCATCTACCCTGGCTTTGCCTCCCAGCACTCCCAACACACATTCTCAGGCTCACTCTCACTCTCACTCACGGCACAGACCACCTCCCAAAGTGAAAATACCCAAGGCATTTCTCCCATACGATAGGCCTAAGGGCTTAGAGCTGTTGCTGGTCCTCACCTTCCCTTGACACCGCTTTCACAGCCAAGCACACGCTGCCCATCTACCCTGGCTTTGCCTCCCAGCACTCCCAAAACACATTCTCAGGTTGAATCTCACTATCACTGCCGGCAAAGACCACCTCCCAAAGTGAATATACCCTAGCGATTTCTGACACACGCTACATCTAAGGGCTTAGAGCTGTTGCTGGTCCTCACCTTCCCTTGACACCGCTTTCACAGCCAAACACACTCTCCCCATCTACCCTGGCTTTGCCTCCCAGCACTCCCAACACACATTCTAAGGTTGAATCTCACTCTCACTCCCGGCACAGACCACCTCCCAAAGTGCAAACGTCCAAGCCATTTCTCCCATACGATAGGCCTAAGGGCTTAGAGCTGTTGCTGGTCCTCACCTTCCCTTGACACCGCTTTCACAGCCAAACACACTCTGGCCATCCGCCTTTGCCTTGCCACCCAGCACTCCCAACACACATTCTCAGGTTGAATCTCACTCTCACTTCCGGCACAGACCACCTCCCACAGTGCAAACATCTAAGCCATTTCTCCCACACGATAAGCCTAAGGGCTTAGAGCTGTTGCTGGTCCTCACCTTCCCTTTTACACCGCTTTCACAGCCAAACACACTCTGGCCATCTGCGCTGCCCTTGCCTGCCAGCACTCCCAACACACGTTCTCACGCACACTCACGCTCTCACTCTCACTCCCAGCACAGACCACCTCCCAAAGTCAAAACACCCAACCGATTTCTGACATACGCTACATCTAAGGGCTTAGAGCTGTGGCTGGTCCTCACCTTCCCTTGACACTGCTTTCACAGACAAACACACTCTGGCCATCTACCCTGGCTTTGCCTCACAGCACTCCCAACACACATTTTCACGCTCACTCTCACTCTCACTCCGGGCACAGCCCACCTCCCAAAGTGCAAACACCCAAGCGATTTCTGACACACGCTACATCTAAGGGCTTAGAGCTGTTGCTGGTCCTCACCTTCCCTTGACACCGCTTTCACAGACAAACACACTCTGGCCATCTACGCTGGTTTTGCCTCCCAGCACTCCCAAAACACATTCTCAGGTGGAATCTCTCTATCACTGCGGGCACAGACAACTATCCAAAGGGCAAATACCCAAGCGATTTCTGACACACGCTACATCTAAGGCCTTAGAGCTGTTGCTGGTCCTCACCTTCCCTTTACACCGCTTTCACAGACAAACACACTCTGGCCATCTGCCTTTGCCTTCCCTCCCAGCACTCCCAACACACTCTCACTACCGGCACAGACCACCTCCCAAAATGCCACCACCAAACCGATTTCTGACACACGCTACATCTAAGGGCTTAGAGCTGTTGCTGGTCCTCACCTTCCCTTGACACCGCTTTCACAGCCAAACGCACTCTGCCCATCTACCCTGGCTTTGCCTCCCAGCACTCCCAACACACCTTCTCAGGTTGAATCTCACTCTCACTCCCGGCACAGACCACCTCCCAAAGTGCAAACGTCCAAGCCATTTCTCCATTACGATAGGCCTAAGGGCTTAGAGCTGTTGCTGGTCCTCACCTTCCCTTGACACCGCTTTCACAGCCAAACACACTCTGCCCATCTGCCTTTGCCTTGCCTCCCAGCACTCCCAACACACTCTCACTACCGGCACAGACCACCTCCCAAAATGCCACCACCAAACCGATTTCTGACACACGCTACATCTAAGGGCTTAGAGCTGTTGCTGGTCCTCACCTTCCCTTGACACCGCTTTCACAGCCAAACGCACTCTGCCCATCTGCACTGCCCTTGCCTCCCAGCACTCCCAACACACATTCTCAGGCACGCTCACGCTCTCACTCTGACTCCCAGCACAGACAACCTCCCAAAGTGAAAATACACAAGCCATTTCTGACACACGCTACATCTACGGGCTTAGAGCTGTGACTGGTCCTCACCTTCCCTTGACACCGCTTTCACAGCCAAACGCACTCTGCCCATCTGCGCTGCCCTTGCCTCCCAGCACTCCCAACACACATTCCTAGGCTCACTATCACTCTCACTCCCGGCACACACCACCTCCCAAAGTGCAAACGTCCAAGCCATTTCTCCCCTGCGATAGGCCTAAGGGCTTAGAGCTGTTGCTGGTCCTCACCTTCCCTTGACACTGCTTTCACAGACAAACACACTCTGGCCATCTGCGCTGCCCTTGCCTCACAGCACTCCCAACACACATTCTCAGGTTGAATCTCATTCTCACTCCCGGCACAGACCACCTCCCAAAGTGAATATACCCAAGCGATTTCTGACACACGCTACATCTAAGGGCTTAGAGCTGTTGCTGGTCTTCACCTTCCCTTGACACCGCTTTCACAGCCAAACACACTCTGCCCATCTGCCTTTGCCTCAACTCCCAGCACTCCCAACACACTTTCTCAGGCTCACTCTCACTCTCACTCCCGGCACAGACCACCTCCCAAAGTGCAAACCTCCAAGCCATTTCTCCCACACGATAGGCCTAAGTGCTTAGAGCTGTTGCTGGTCCTCACCTTCCCTTGACACCGCTTTCACAGCCAAACACACTCTGCCCATCTGCCTTTGCCTTGCCTCCCAGCACTCCCAACACACTCTCACTACCGGCACAGACCACCTCCCAAAATGCCACCACCAAACCGATTTCTGACACACGCTACATCTAAGGGCTTAGAGCTGTTGCTGGTCCTCACCTTCCCTTGACACCGCTTTCAAAGCCAAACGCACTCTGCCCATCTACCCTGGCTTTGCCTCCCAGCACTCCCAACACACATTCTCAGGTTGAATCTCACTCTCACTCCCGGCACAGACCACCTCCCAAAGTGCAAACGTCCAAGCCATTTCTCCCATACGATAGGCCTAAGGGCTTAGAGCTGTTGCTGGTCCTCACCTTCCCTTGACACCGCTTTCACAGCCAAACACAATCTGCCCATCTGCGCTGCCCTTGCCTCACAGCACTCCCAACACACATTCTCAGGCTCAATCTCACTCTCACTCCCGGCACACAACACCTCCCAAAGTGCAAACGTCCAAGCATTTTCTGCCGCATGCTACATCTAAGGGCTTAGAGCTGTTGCTGCTCCTCACCTTCCCTTGACACTGCTTTCACAGCCAAACACAATCTGCCCATCTGCCTTTGCCTCAACTCCCAGCACTCCCAACACACTCTCACTCCCGGCACAGACCACCTCCCAAAGTGCAAACCCCCAAGCGATATCTGACAAACGCTAAATCTAAGGGCTTAGAGCTGTTGCTGGTCCTCACCTTCCCTTGACACCGCTTTCACAGCCAAACACACTCTGCCCATCTACCCTGGCTTTGCCTCCCAGCACTCCCAACACACATTCTCAGGTTGAATCTCATTCTCACTCCCGGAACAGACCACCTCCCAAAGTGAAAATACCCATGCGATTTCTGACACAAGCTACATCTAAGGGCTTAGAGCTGTTGCTGCTCCTCACCTTCCCTTGACACCGCTTTCACAGCCAAACGCACTCTGGCCATCCACCTTTGCCTTGCCTCCCAGCACTCCCAACACACATTCTCAGGCTCAATCTCACACTCACTCCCGGCACAGACCACCTCCCAAAGTGCAAACGTCCATGCCATTTCTCCCCTACGGTAGGCCTAAGGGCTTAGAGCTGTTGCTGGTCCTCACCTTCCCTTGACACCGCTTTCACAGACAAACACACTCTGGCCATCTGCGCTGCCCTTGCCTCACAGCACTCCCAAAACACATTCTCAGGCGCACTTTCAGTCCAGGCACAGACCACCTCTCAAAGTGCCAACACCCAAGTGATTTCTGCCGCATGCTACATCTAAGGGCTTAGAGCTGTTGCTGCTCCTCACCTTCCCTTGACACCGCTTTCACAGCCAAACACACTCTGCCCATCTGCCTTTGCCTTGCCTCCCAGCACTCCCAAATCACTCTCACTCCCGGCACACACCACCTCCCAAAGTCAAAACACCCAAGCGATTTCTGCCGCATGCTACATCTAAGGGCTTAGAGCTGTTGCTGCTCCTCACCTTCCCTTGACACCGCTTTCACAGCCAAACACACTCTGCCCATCTGCCTTTGCCTTGCCTCCCAGCACTCCCAAATCACTCTTACTCCCGGCACACACCACCTCCCAAAGTCAAAACACCCAAGCGATTTCTGCCGCATGCTACATCTAAGAGCTTAGAGCTGTTGCTGGTCTTCACCTTCCCTTGATACCGTTTCACAGCCAAGCACACTCTGGCCATCTACCCTGGTTTTGCCTCCCAGCACTCCCAACACACATTCTCAGGTTGAATCTCACTCTTACTCCCGGCACAGACCACCTCCCAAAGTGAAAATACCCAAGGCATTTCTCCCATACGATAGGCCTAAGGGCTTAGAGCTGTTGCTGGTCCTCACCTTCCCTTGACACCGCTTTCACAGGCAAACACACTCTGCCCATCTACGCTGGCTTTGCCTCCCAGCACTCCCAAAACACATTCTCAGGTTGAATCTCACTCTCACTCCCGGCACAGACCACCTCCCAAAGTGAATATACCCAAGCGATTTCTGACACACGCTACATCTAAGGGCTTAGAGCTGTTGCTGGTCCTCACCTTCCCTTGACACCGCTTTCACAGCCAAACGCACTCTGCCCATCTACCCTGGCTTTGCCTCCCAGCACTCCCAACACACATTCTCAGGTTGAATCTCACTCTCACTCCCGGCACAGACCACCTCCCAAAGTGCAAACGTCCAAGCCATTTCTCCCATACGATAGGCCTAAGGGCTTAGAGCTGTTGCTGGTCCTCACCTTCCCTTGACACCGCTTTCACAGCCAAACACACTCTGGCCATCCGCCTTTGCCTTGCCTCCCAACACACATTCTCAGGTTGAATCTCACTCTCACTTCCGGCACAGACCACCTCCCACAGTGCAAACATCTAAGCCATTTCTCCCACACGATAAGCCTAAGGGCTTAGAGCTGTTGCTGGTCCTCACCTTCCCTTGACACCGCTTTCACAGCCAAACACACTCTGGCCATCTGCGCTGCCCTTGCCTGCCAGCACTCCCAACACACGTTCTCAGGCACACTCACGCTCTCACTCTCACTCCCAGCACAGACCACCTCCCAAAGTCAAAACACCCAAGCGATTTCTGCCACATGCTACATCTAAGGGCTTAGAGCTGTTGCTGGTCCTCACCTTCCCTTGACACCGCTTTCACAGCCAAACACACTCTGGCCATCAGCGCTGCCCTTGCCTCCCAGCACTCCCAACACACATTCTCAAGTTCAATCTCTCTCTCACTCCTGGCACAGACCACCTCCCAAAGTGCAAACACCCAACCGATTTCTGACATACGCTACATCTAAGGGCTTAGAGCTGTTGCTGGTCCTCACCTTCCCTTGACACGGCTTTCACAGACAAACACACTCTGGCCATCTGCGCTGCCCTTGCCTCACAGCACTCCCAAAACACATTCTCAGGCGCACTTTCAGTCCAGGCACAGACCACCTCTCAAAGTGCCAACACCCAAGCGATTTCTGCCGCATGCTACATCTAAGGGCTTAGAGCTGTTGCTGCTCCTCACCTTCCCTTGACACCGCTTTCACAGACAAACACACTCTGGCCATCTACGCTGGTTTTGCCTCCCAGCACTCCCAAAACACATTCTCAGGTGGAATCTCTCTATCACTGCGGGCACAGACCACTAACCAAAGGGCAAATACCCAAGCGATTTCTGACACACGCTACATCTAAGGCCTTAGAGCTGTTGCTGGTCCTCACCTTCCCTTGACACCGCTTTCACAGACAAACACACTCTGCCCATCTGCCTTTGCCTTGCCTCCCAGCACTCCCAACACACTCTCACTACCGGCACAGACCACCTCCCAAAATGCCACCACCAAACCGATTTCTGACACACGCTACATCTAAGGGCTTAGAGCTGTTGCTGGTCCTCACCTTCCCTTGACACCGCTTTCACAGCCAAACGCACTCTGCCCATCTACCCTGGCTTTGCCTCCCAGCACTCCCAACACACATTCTCAGGTTGAATCTCACTCTCACTCCCGGCACAGACCACCTCCCAAAGTGCAAACGTCCAAGCCATTTCTCCCATACGATAGGCCTAAGGGCTTAGAGCTGTTGCTGGTCCTCACCTTCCCTTGACACCGCTTTCACAGCCAAACGCACTCTGCCCATCTGCGCTGCCCTTGCCTCACAGCACTCCCAACACACATTTATAGGCTCACTCTCACTCTCACTCCCGGCACAGACCACCTCCCAAAGTCAAAACACCCAAGCGATTTCTGACACACGCTACATCTAAGAGCTTAGAGCTGTGGCTGGTCCTCACCTTCCCTTGACACCGCTTTCACAGCCAAACACACTCTGCCCATCTACCCTGTCTTTGCCTCCCAGCACTTCCAACACACATTCTCAGGCTCACTCTCACTCTCACTCACGGCACAGACCACCTCCCAAAGTGCAAACATCCAAGCCATTTCTCCCATACGATAGGCCTAAGGGCTTAGAGCTGTTGCTGGTCCTCACCTTCCCTTGACACCGCTTTCACAGCCAAACACAATCTGCCCATCTGCGCTGCCCTTGCCTCACAGCACTCCCAACACACATTCTCAGGCTCAATCTCACTCTCACTCCCGGCACACAACACCTCCCAAAGTGCAAACGTCCAAGCATTTTCTGCCGCATGCTACATCTAAGGGCTTAGAGCTGTTGCTGCTCCTCACCTTCCCTTGACACTGCTTTCACAGCCAAACACAATCTGCCCATCTGCCTTTGCCTCAACTCCCAGCACTCCCAACACACATTCTCAGGCTCACTCTCACTCTCACTCCCGGCACAGACCACCTCCCAAAGTGCAAACCTCCAAGCCATTTCTCCCACACGATAGGCCTAAGTGCTTAGAGCTGTTGCTGGTCCTCACCTTCCCTTGACACCGCTTTCACAGCCAAACACACTCTGCCCATCTGCCTTTGCCTTGCCTCCCAGCACTCCCAAAGCACTCTCACTCCCGGCACAGACCACCTCCCAAAGTGCAAACCCCCAAGCGATATCTGACAAACGCTAAATCTAAGGGCTTAGAGCTGTTGCTGGTCCTCACCTTCCCTTGACACCGCTTTCACAGCCAAACACACTCTGCCCATCTACCCTGGCTTTGCCTCCCAGCACTCCCAACACACATTCTCAGGTTGAATCTCATTCTCACTCCCGGAACAGACCACCTCCCAAAGTGAAAATACCCAAGCGATTTCTGACACAAGCTACATCTAAGGGCTTAGAGCTGTTGCTGCTCCTCACCTTCCCTTGACACCGCTTTCACAGCCAAACGCACTCTGGCCATCCACCTTTGCCTTGCCTCCCAGCACTCCCAACACACATTCTCAGGCTCAATCTCACACTCACTCCCGGCACAGACCACCTCCCAAAGTGCAAACGTCCATGCCATTTCTCCCCTACGGTAGGCCTAAGGGCTTAGAGCTGTTGCTGGTCCTCACCTTCCCTTGACACGGCTTTCACAGACAAACACACTCTGGCCATCTGCGCTGCCCTTGCCTCACAGCACTCCCAAAACACATTCTCAGGCGCACTTTCAGTCCAGGCACAGACCACCTCTCAAAGTGCCAACACCCAAGTGATTTCTGCCGCATGCTACATCTAAGGGCTTAGAGCTGTTGCTGCTCCTCACCTTCCCTTGACACCGCTTTCACAGTCAAACACACTCTGCCCATCTGCCTTTGCCTTGCCTCCCAGCACTCCCAAATCACTCTCACTCCCGGCACACACCACCTCCCAAAGTCAAAACACCCAAGCGATTTCTGCCGCATGCTACATCTAAGGGCTTAGAGCTGTTGCTGCTCCTCACCTTCCCTTGACACCGCTTTCACAGCCAAACACACTCTGCCCATCTGCCTTTGCCTTGCCTCCCAGCACTCCCAAATCACTCTTACTCCCGGCACACACCACCTCCCAAAGTCAAAACACCCAAGCGATTTCTGCCGCATGCTACATCTAAGAGCTTAGAGCTGTTGCTGGTCTTCACCTTCCCTTGATACCGTTTCACAGCCAAGCACACTCTGGCCATCTACCCTGGCTTTGCCTCCCAGCACTCCCAACACACATTCTCAGGTTGAATCTCACTCTCACTCCCGGCACAGACCACCTCCCAAAGTGAAAATACCCAAGGCATTTCTCCCATACGATAGGCCTAAGGGCTTAGAGCTGTTGCTGGTCCTCACCTTCCCTTGACACCGCTTTCACAGGCAAACACACTCTGCCCATCTACGCTGGCTTTGCCTCCCAGCACTCCCAAAACACATTCTCAGGTTGAATCTCACTCTCACTCCCGGCACAGACCACCTCCCAAAGTGAATATACCCAAGCGATTTCTGACACACGCTACATCTAAGGGCTTAGAGCTGTTGCTGGTCCTCACCTTCCCTTGACACCGCTTTCACAGACAAACACACTCTGGCCATCTACGCTGGTTTTGCCTCCCAGCACTCCCAAAACACATTCTCAGGTGGAATCTCTCTATCACTGCGGGCACAGACCACTATCCAAAGGGCAAATACCCAAGCGATTTCTGACACACGCTACATCTAAGGCCTTAGAGGTGTTGCTGGTCCTCACCTTCCCTTGACACCGCTTTCACAGACAAACACACTCTGCCCATCTGCCTTTGCCTTGCCTCCCAGCACTCCCAACACACTCTCACTACCGGCACAGACCACCTCCCAAAATGCCACCACCAAACCGATTTCTGACACACGCTACATCTAAGGGCTTAGAGCTGTTGCTGGTCCTCACCTTCCCTTGACACCGCTTTCACAGCCAAACGCACTCTGCCCATCTACCCTGGCTTTGCCTCCCAGCACTCCCAACACACATTCTCAGGTTGAATCTCACTCTCACTCCCGGCACAGACCACCTCCCAAAGTGCAAACGTCCAAGCCATTTCTCCCATACGATAGGCCTAAGGGCTTAGAGCTGTTGCTGGTCCTCACCTTCCCTTGACACCGCTTTCACAGCCAAACGCACTCTGCCCATCTGCGCTGCCCTTGCCTCACAGCACTCCCAACACACATTTATAGGCTCACTCTCACTCTCACTCCCGGCACAGACCACCTCCCAAAGTCAAAACACCCAAGCGATTTCTGACACACGCTACATCTAAGAGCTTAGAGCTGTGGCTGGTCCTCACCTTCCCTTGACACCGCTTTCACAGCCAAACACACTCTGCCCATCTACCCTGTCTTTGCCTCCCAGCACTTCCAACACACATTCTCAGGCTCACTCTCACTCTCACTCACGGCACAGACCACCTCCCAAAGTGCAAACATCCAAGCCATTTCTCCCATACGATAGGCCTAAGGGCTTAGAGCTGTTGCTGGTCCTCACCTTCCCTTGACACCGCTTTCACAGCCAAACACAATCTGCCCATCTGCGCTGCCCTTGCCTCACAGCACTCCCAACACACATTCTCAGGCTCAATCTCACTCTCACTCCCGGCACACAACACCTCCCAAAGTGCAAACGTCCAAGCATTTTCTGCCGCATGCTACATCTAAGGGCTTAGAGCTGTTGCTGCTCCTCACCTTCCCTTGACACTGCTTTCACAGCCAAACACAATCTGCCCATCTGCCTTTGCCTCAACTCCCAGCACTCCCAACACACATTCTCAGGCTCACTCTCACTCTCACTCCCGGCACACAACACCTCCCAAAGTGCAAACGTCCAAGCCATTTCTCCCACACGATAGGCCTAAGTGCTTAGAGCTGTTGCTGGTCCTCACCTTCCCTTGACACCGCTTTCACAGCCAAACACACTCTGCCCATCTACCCTGGCTTTGCCTCCCAGCACTCCCAACACACATTCTCAGGTTGAATCTCATTCTCACTCCCGGAACAGACCACCTCCCAAAGTGAAAATACCCAAGCGATTTCTGACACAAGCTACATCTAAGGGCTTAGAGCTATTGCTGCTCCTCACCTTCCCTTGACACCGCTTTCACAGCCAAACGCACTCTGGCCATCCACCTTTGCCTTGCCTCCCAGCACTCCCAACACACATTCTCAGGCTCAATCTCACACTCACTCCCGGCACAGACCACCTCCCAAAGTGCAAACGTCCATGCCATTTCTCCCCTACGGTAGGCCTAAGGGCTTAGAGCTGTTGCTGGTCCTCACCTTCCCTTGACACGGCTTTCACAGACAAACACACTCTGGCCATCTGCGCTGCCCTTGCCTCACAGCACTCCCAAAACACATTCTCAGGCGCACTTTCAGTCCAGGCACAGACCACCTCTCAAAGTGCCAACACCCAAGCGATTTCTGCCGCATGCTACATCTAAGGGCTTAGAGCTGTTGCTGCTCCTCACCTTCCCTTGACACCGCTTTCACAGACAAACACACTCTGCCCATCTGCCTTTGCCTTGCCTCCCAGCACTCCCAAATCACTCTCACTCCCGGCACACACCACCTCCCAAAGTCAAAACACCCAAGCGATTTCTTCCGCATGCTACATCTAAGGGCTTAGAGCTGTTGCTGCTCCTCACCTTCCCTTGACACCGCTTTCACAGCCAAACACACTCTGCCCATCTGCCTTTGCCTTGCCTCCCAGCACTCCCAAATCACTCTTACTCCCGGCACACACCACCTCCCAAAGTCAAAACACCCAAGCGATTTCTGCCGCATGCTACATCTAAGAGCTTAGAGCTGTTGCTGGTCTTCACCTTCCCTTGATACCGTTTCACAGCCAAGCACACTCTGGCCATCTACCCTGGCTTTGCCTCCCAGCACTCCCAACACACATTCTCAGGTTGAATCTCACTCTCACTCCCGGCACAGACCACCTCCCAAAGTGAAAATACCCAAGGCATTTCTCCCATACGATAGGCCTAAGGGCTTAGAGCTGTTGCTGGTCCTCACCTTCCCTTGACACCGCTTTCACAGGCAAACACACTCTGCCCATCTACGCTGGCTTTGCCTCCCAGCACTCCCAAAACACATTCTCAGGTTGAATCTCACTCTCACTCACGGCACAGACCACCTCCCAAAGTGAATATACCCAAGCGATTTCTGACACACGCTACATCTAAGGGCTTAGAGCTGTGGCTGGTCCTTAACCTTCCCTTGACACCGCTTTCACAGCCAAACACACTCTGGCCATCTACGCTGGTTTTGCCTCCCAGCACTCCCAAAACACATTCTCAGGTTGAATCTCACTATCACTGCCGGCACAGACCACTTCCCAAAGAGCAAATACCCAAGCTATTTCTGGCACACGCTACATCTAAGGGCTTAGAGCTGTTGCTGGTCTTCACCTTCCCTTGACACCGCTTTCACAGCTAAACACACTCTCCCCATCTACCCTGGCTTTGCCTCCCAGCACTCCCAACACACATTGTCAGGCTCAATCTCACTCTCACTCACGGCACAGACCACCTCCCAAAGTGAAAATACCCAAGGCATTTCTCCCATACGATAGGCCTAAGTGCTTAGAGCTGTTGCTGATCCTCACCTTCCCTTGACACCGCTTTCACAGCCAAACACACTCTGGCCATCTGCCTTTGCCTTCCCTCCCAGCACTCCCAACACACTCTCACTACCGGCACAGACCACCTCCAAAAATGCCACCACCAAACCAATTTCTGACACACGCTACATCTAAGGGCTTAGAGCTGTTGCTGGTCCTCACCTTCCCTTGACACCGCTTTCACAGCCAAACGCACTCTGCCCATCTGCACTGCCCTTGCCTCCCAGCACTCCCAACACACATTCTCAGGCACGCTCACGCTCTCAGTCTGACTCCCAGCACAGACCACCTCCCAAAGTGAAAATACCCAAGCCATTTCTGACACACGCTACATCTACGGGCTTAGAGCTGTGACTGGTCCTCACCTTCCCTTGACACCGCTTTCACAGCCAAACGCACTCTGCCCATCTGCGCTGCCCTTGCCTCCCAGCACTCCCAACACACATTCTCAGGCTCACTATCACTCTCACTCCCGGCACAGACCACCTCCCAAAGTGCAAACACCCAAGCGATTTCTGACACACGCTACATGTAAGAGCTTAGAGCTGTTGCTGGTCCTCACCTTCCCTTGACACCGCTTTCACAGCCAAGCACACTCTGGCCATCTACCCTGGCTTTGCCTCCCAGCACTCCCAACACACATTCTCAGGCTCACTCTCACTCTCACTCACGGCACAGACCACCTCCCAAAGTGAAAATACCCAAGGCATTTCTCCCATAGGATAGGCCTAAGGGCTTAGAGCTGTTGCTGGTCCTCACCTTCCCTTGACACCGCTTTCACAGGCAAACACACTCTGCCCATCTACCCTGGCTTTGCCTCCCAGCACTCCCAAAACACATTCTCAGGTTGAATCTCACTATCACTGCCGGCAAAGACCACCTCCCAAAGTGAGTATACCCAAGCGATTTCTGACACACGCTACATCTAAGGGCTTAGAGCTGTTGCTGGTCTTCACCTTCCCTTGACACCGCTTTCACAGCCAAACACACTCTGGCCATCTACGCTGGTTTTGCCTCCCAGCACTCCCAAAACACATTCTCAGGTTGAATCTCACTATCACTGCCGGCACAGACCACTTCCCAAAGAGCAAATACCCAAGCGATTTCTGATACACACTACATCTAAGGCCTTAGAGCTGTTGCTGGTCCTCACCTTCCCTTGACACCGCTTTCACAGCCAAACACACTCTCCCCATCTACCCTGGCTTTGCCTCCCAGCACTCCCAAAACACATTCTCAGGTGGAATCTCTCTATCACTGCGGGCACAGACCACTATCCAAAGGGCAAATACCCAAGCGATTTCTGACACACGCTACATCTAAGGCCTTAGAGCTGTTGCTGGTCCTCACCTTCCCTTGACACCGCTTTCACAGACAAACGCACTCTGCCCATCTGCCTTTGCCTTGCCTCCCAGCACTCCCAACACACTCTCACTACCGGCACAGACCACCTCCCAAAATGCCACCACCAAACCGATTTCTGACACACGCTACATCTAAGGGCTTAGAGCTGTTGCTGGTCCTCACCTTCCCTTGACACCGCTTTCACAGCCAAACGCACTCTGCCCATCTGCACTGCCCTTGCCTCCCAGCACTCCCAACACACATTCTCAGGCACGCTCACGCTCTCAATCTGACTCCCAGCACAGACAACCTCCCAAAGTGAAAATACCCAAGCCATTTCTGACACACGCTACATCTACGGGCTTAGAGCTGTGACTGGTCCTCACCTTCCCTTGACACCGCTTTCACAGCCAAACGCACTCTGGCCATCTGCGCTGCCCTTGCCTGCCAGCACTCCCAACACACATTCCTAGGCTCACTATCACTCTCACTCCCGGGACACACCACCTCCCAAAGTGCAAACGTCCAAGCCATTTCTCCCCTACGATAGGCCTAAGGGCTTAGAGCTGTTGCTGGTCCTCACCTTCCCTTGACACTGCTTTCACAGACAAACACACTCTGGCCATCTGCGCTGCCCTTGCCTCACAGCACTCCCAACACACATTCTCAGGTTGAATCTCATTCTCACTCCCGGCACAGACCACCTCCCAAAGTGAATATACCCAAGCGATTTCTGACACACGCTACATCTAAGGGCTTAGAGCTGTTGCTGGTCTTCACCTTCCCTTGACACCGCTTTCACAGCCAAGCACACTCTGGCCATCTACCCGGGCTTTGCCTCCCAGCACTCCCAACACACATTCTCAGGCTCACTCTCACTCTCACTCCCAGCACAGACCACCTCCCAAAGTGCAAACCTCCAAGGCATTTCTCCCATACGATAGGCCTAAGGGCTTAGAGCTGTTGCTGGTCTTCACCTTCCCTTGACACCGCTTTCACAGCCAAACACACTCTGCCCATCTACCCTGGTTTTGCCTCCCAGCAATCCCAACACACATTCTCAGGCTCACTCTCACTCTCACTCCCGGCACAGACCACCTCCCAAAGTCAAAACACCCAACCGATTTCTGACATACGCTACATCTAAGGGCTTAGAGCTGTGGCTGGTCCTCACCTTCCCTTGACACTGCTTTCACAGACAAACACACTCTGGCCATCTGCGCTGCCCTTGCCTCACAGCACTCCCAACACACATTTTCACGCTCACTCTCACTCTCACTCCGGGCACAGCCCACCTCCCAAAGTGCAAACACCCAAGCGATTTCTGACACACGCTACATCTAAGGGCTTAGAGCTGTTGCTGGTCCTCACCTTCCCTTGACACCGCTTTCACAGACAAACACACTCTGGCCATCTACGCTGGTTTTGCCTCCCAGCACTCCCAAAACACATTCTCAGGTGGAATCTCTCTATCACTGCGGGCACAGACCACTATCCAAAGGGCAAATACCCAAGCGATTTCTGACACACGCTACATCTAAGGCCTTAGAGCTGTTGCTGGTCCTCACCTTCCCTTGACACCGCTTTCACAGACAAACACACTCTGGCCATCTGCCTTTGCCTTGCCTCCCAGCACTCCCAACACACTCTCACTACCGGCACAGACCACCTCCCAAAATGCCACCACCAAACCGATTTCTGACACACGCTACATCTAAGGGCTTAGAGCTGTTGCTGGTCCTCACCTTCCCTTGACACCGCTTTCACAGCCAAACGCACTCTGCCCATCTACCCTGGCTTTGCCTCCCAGCACTCCCAACACACATTCTCAGGTTGAATCTCACTCTCACTCCCGGCACAGACCACCTCCCAAAGTGCAAACGTCCAAGCCATTTCTCCCATACGATAGGCCTAAGGGCTTAGAGCTGTTGCTGGTCCTCACCTTCCCTTGACACCGCTTTCACAGCCAAACACACTCTGGCCATCTGCGCTGCCCTTGCCTCCCAGCACTCCCAACACACGTTCTCACGCACACTCACGCTCTCACTCTCACTCCCGGCACAGACCACCTCCCAAAGTCAAAACACCCAACCGATTTCTGACATACGCTACATCTAAGGGCTTAGAGCTGTGGCTGGTCCTTAACCTTCCTTTGACACCGCTTTCACAGCCAAACACACTCTGGCCATCTACGCTGGTTTTGCCTCCCAGCACTCCCAAAACACATTCTCAGGTTGAATCTCACTATCACTGCCGGCACAGACCACTTCCCAAAGAGCAAATACCCAAGTGATTTCTGGCACACGCTACATCTAAGGGCTTAGAGCTGTTGCTGGTCTTCACCTTCCCTTGACACCGCTTTCACAGCCAAACACACTCTCCCCATCTACCCTGGCTTTGCCTCCCAGCACTCCCAACACACATTGTCAGGCTCAATCTCACTCTCACTCACGGCACAGACCACCTCCCAAAGTGAAAATACCCAAGGCATTTCTCCCATACGATAGGCCTAAGGGCTTAGAGCTGTTGCTGGTCCTCACCTTCCCTTGACACCGCTTTCACAGCCAAACACACGCTGCCCATCTACCCTGGCTTTGCCTCCCAGCACTCCCAAAACACATTCTCAGGTTGAATCTCATTCTCACTCCCGGCACAGACCACCTCCCAAAGTGAATATACCCAAGCGATTTCTGACACACGCTACATCTAAGGGCTTAGAGCTGTTGCTGGTCTTCACCTTCCCTTGACACCGCTTTCACAGCCAAACACACTCTGGCCATCTGCCTTTGCCTTCCCTCCCAGCACTCCCAACACACTCTCACTACCGGCACAGACCACCTCCAAAAATGCCACCACCAAACCAATTTCTGACACACGCTACATCTAAGGGCTTAGAGCTGTTGCTGGTCCTCACCTTCCCTTGACACCGCTTTCACAGCCAAACGCACTCTGCCCATCTGCACTGCCCTTGCCTCCCAGCACTCCCAACACACATTCTCAGGCACGCTCACGCTCTCAGTCTGACTCCCAGCACAGACCACCTCCCAAAGTGAAAATACCCAAGCCATTTCTGACACACGCTACATCTACGGGCTTAGAGCTGTGACTGGTCCTCACCTTCCCTTGACACCGCTTTCACAGCCAAACGCACTCTGCCCATCTGCGCTGCCCTTGCCTCCCAGCACTCCCAACACACATTCTCAGGCTCACTATCACTCTCACTCCCGGCACAGACCACCTCCCAAAGTGCAAACACCCAAGCGATTTCTGACACACGCTACATCTAAGAGCTTAGAGCTGTTGCTGGTCCTCACCTTCCCTTGACACCGCTTTCACAGCCAAGCACACTCTGGCCATCTACCCTGGCTTTGCCTCCCAGCACTCCCAACACACATTCTCAGGCTCACTCTCACTCTCACTCACGGCACAGACCACCTCCCAAAGTGAAAATACCCAAGGCATTTCTCCCATAGGATAGGCCTAAGGGCTTAGAGCTGTTGCTGGTCCTCACCTTCCCTTGACACCGCTTTCACAGGCAAACACACTCTGGCCATCTACGCTGGTTTTGCCTCCCAGCACTCCCAAAACACATTCTCAGGTTGAATCTCACTATCACGGCCGGCACAGACCACTTCCCAAAGAGCAAATACCCAAGCGATTTCTGATACACACTACATCTAAGGCCTTAGAGCTGTTGCTGGTCCTCACCTTCCCTTGACACCGCTTTCACAGCCAAACACACTCTCCCCATCTACCCTGGCTTTGCCTCCCAGCACTCCCAAAACACATTCTCAGGTGGAATCTCTCTATCACTGCGGGCACAGACCACTATCCAAAGGGCAAATACCCAAGCGATTTCTGACACACGCTACATCTAAGGCCTTAGAGCTGTTGCTGGTCCTCACCTTCCCTTGACACCGCTTTCACAGACAAACACACTCTGCCCATCTGCCTTTGCCTTGCCTCCCAGCACTCCCAACACACTCTCACTACCGGCACAGACCACCTCCCAAAATGCCACCACCAAACCGATTTCTGACACACGCTACATCTAAGGGCTTAGAGCTGTTGCTGGTCCTCACCTTCCCTTGACACCGCTTTCACAGCCAAACGCACTCTGCCCATCTGCACTGCCCTTGCCTCCCAGCACTCCCAACACACATTCTCAGGCACGCTCACGCTCTCACTCTGACTCCCAGCACAGACCACCTCCCAAAGTGAAAATACCCAAGCCATTTCTGACACACGCTACATCTACGGGCTTAGAGCTGTGACTGGTCCTCACCTTCCCTTGACACCGCTTTCACAGCCAAACGCACTCTGCCCATCTGCGCTGCCCTTGCCTCCCAGCACTCCCAACACACATTCCTAGGCTCACTATCACTCTCACTCCCGGCACACACCACCTCCCAAAGTGCAAACGTCCAAGCCATTTCTCCCCTGCGATAGGCCTAAGGGCTTAGAGCTGTTGCTGGTCCTCACCTTCCCTTGACACTGCTTTCACAGACAAACACACTCTGGCCATCTGCGCTGCCCTTGCCTCACAGCACTCCCAACACACATTTTCAGGCTCACTCTCACTCTCACTCCCGGCACAGACCACCTCCCAAAGTGCAAACAGCCAAGCGATTTCTGACACACGCTACATCTAAGAGCTTAGAGCTGTTGCTGGTCCTCACCTTCCCTTGACACCGCTTTCACAGCCAAACGCACTCTGGCCATCTACCCGGGCTTTGCCTCCCAGCACTCCCAACACACATTCTCACGCTCACTCTCACTCTCACTCCCAGCACAGACCACCTCCCAAAGTGCAAACCTCCAAGCCATTTCTCCCATACGATAGGCCTAAGGGCTTAGAGCTGTTGCTGGTCCTCACCTTCCCTTGACACCGCTTTCACAGCCAAGCACACTCTGGCCATCTACCCTGGTTTTGCCTCCCAGCACTCCCAACACACATTCTCAGGCTCACTCTCACTCTCACTCACGGCACAGACCACCTCCCAAAGTGAAAATACCCAAGGCATTTCTCCCATACGATAGGCCTAAGGGCTTAGAGCTGTTGCTGGTCCTCACCTTCCCTTGACACCGCTTTCACAGGCAAACACACGCTGCCCATCTACCCTGGCTTTGCCTCCCAGCACTCCCAAAACACATTCTCAGGTTGAATCTCACTATCACTGCCGGCAAAGACCACCTCCCAAAGTGAATATACCCAAGCGATTTCTGACACACGCTACATCTAAGGGCTTAGAGCTGTTGCTGGTCTTCACCTTCCCTTGACACCGCTTTCACAGCCAAACACACTCTGGCCATCTACGCTGGTTTTGCCTCCCAGCACTCCCAAAACACATTCTCAGGTTGAACCTCACTATCACGGCCGGCACAGACCACTTCCCAAAGAGCAAATACCCAAGCGATTTCTGACACACACTACATCTAAGGCCTTAGAGCTGTTGCTGGTCCTCACCTTCCCTTGACACCGCTTTCACAGACAAACACACTCTGCCCATCTGCCTTTGCCTTGCCTCCCAGCACTCCCAACACACTCTCACTACCGGCACAGACCACCTCCCAAAATGCCACCACCAAACCGATTTCTGACACACGCTACATCTAAGGGCTTAGAGCTGTTGCTGGTCCTCACCTTCCCTTGACACCGCTTTCACAGCCAAACGCACTCTGCCCATCTGCACTGCCCTTGCCTCCCAGCACTCCCAACACACATTCTCAGGCACGCTCACGCTCTCACTCTGACTCCCAGCACAGACCACCTCCCAAAGTGAAAATACCCAAGCCATTTCTGACACACGCTACATCTACGGGCTTAGAGCTGTGACTGGTCCTCACCTTCCCTTGACACCGCTTTCACAGCCAAACGCACTCTGCCCATCTGCGCTGCCCTTGCCTCCCAGCACTCCCAACACACATTCCTAGGCTCACTATCACTCTCACTCCCGGCACACACCACCTCCCAAAGTGCAAACGTCCAAGCCATTTCTCCCCTGCGATAGGCCTAAGGGCTTAGAGCTGTTGCTGGTCCTCACCTTCCCTTGACACTGCTTTCACAGACAAACACACTCTGGCCATCTGCGCTGCCCTTGCCTCACAGCACTCCCAACACACATTTTCAGGCTCACTCTCACTCTCACTCCCGGCACAGACCACCTCCCAAAGTGCAAACAGCCAAGCGATTTCTGACACACGCTACATCTAAGAGCTTAGAGCTGTTGCTGGTCCTCACCTTCCCTTGACACCGCTTTCACAGCCAAGCACACTCTGGCCATCTACCCGGGCTTTGCCTCCCAGCACTCCCAACACACATTCTCAGGCTCACTCTCACTCTCACTCTCACTCCCAGCACAGACCACCTCCCAAAGTGCAAACCTCCAAGCCATTTCTCCCATACGATAGGCCTAAGGGCTTAGAGCTGTTGCTGGTCTTCACCTTCCCTTGACACCGCTTTCACAGCCAAACACACTCTGCCCATCTACCCTGGTTTTGCCTCCCACCAATCCCAAAACACATTCTCAGGCTCAAACTCACTCTCACTCCAGGCACACAACACCTCTCAAAGTGCAAACGTCCAAGCATTTTCTGCCGCATGCTACATCTAAGGGCTTAGAGCTGTTGCTGGTCCTCACCTTCCCTTGACACCGCTTTCACAGCCAAACACATTCTGCCCATCTGCCTTTGCCTCAACTCCCAGCACTCCCAACACACTTTCTCAGGCTCACTCTCACTCTCACTCCCGGCACAGACCACCTCCCAAAGTGCAAACCTCCAAGCCATTTCTCCCACACGATAGGCCTAAGTGCTTAGAGCTGTTGCTGGTCCTCACCTTCCCTTGACACCGCTTTCACAGCCAAACACACTCTGCCCATCTGCCTTTGCCTTGCCTCCCAGCACTCCCAACACACTCTCACTACCGGCACAGACCACCTCCCAAAATGCCACCACCAAACCGATTTCTGACACACGCTACATCTAAGGGCTTAGAGCTGTTGCTGGTCCTCACCTTCCCTTGACACCGCTTTCAAAGCCAAACGCACTCTGCCCATCTACCCTGGCTTTGCCTCCCAGCACTCCCAACACACATTCTCAGGTTGAATCTCACTCTCACTCCCGGCACAGACCACCTCCCAAAGTGCAAACGTCCAAGCCATTTCTCCCATACAATAGGCCTAAGGGCTTAGAGCTGTTGCTGGTCCTCACCTTCCCTTGACACCGCTTTCACAGCCAAACGCACTCTGCCCATCTGCGCTGCCCTTGCCTCACAGCACTCCCAACACACATTTATAGGCTCACTCTCACTCTCACTCCCGGCACAGACCACCTCCCAAAGTCAAAACAGCCAAGCGATTTCTGACACACGCTACATCTAAGAGCTTAGAGCTGTGGCTGGTCCTCACCTTCCCTTGACACCGCTTTCACAGCCAAACACACTCTGCCCATCTACCCTGTCTTTGCCTCCCAGCACTCCCAACACACATTCTCAGGCTCACTCTCACTCTCACTCACGGCACAGACCACCTCCCAAAGTGCAAACATCCAAGCCATTTCTCCCATACGATAGGCCTAAGGGCTTAGAGCTGTTGCTGGTCCTCACCTTCCCTTGACACCGCTTTCACAGCCAAACACAATCTGCCCATCTGCGCTGCCCTTGCCTCCCAGCACTCCCAACACACATTCTCAGGCTCAATCTCACTCTCACTCCCGGCACACAACACCTCTCAAAGTGCAAACGTCCAAGCATTTTCTGCCGCATGCTACATCTAAGGGCTTAGAGCTGTTGCTGCTCCTCACCTTCCCTTGACACTGCTTTCACAGCCAAACACAATCTGCCCATCTGCCTTTGCCTCAACTCCCAGCACTCCCAACACACATTCTCAGGCTCACTCTCACTCTCAATCCCGGCACAGACCACCTCCCAAAGTGCAAACCTCCAAGCCATTTCTCCCACACGATAGGCCTAAGTGCTTAGAGCTGTTGCTGGTCCTCACCTTCCCTTGACACCGCTTTCACAGCCAAACACACTCTGCCCATCTGCCTTTGCCTTGCCTCCCAGCACTCCCAAAACACTCTCACTCCCGGCACAGACCACCTCCCAAAGTGCAAACCCCCAAGCGATATCTGACAAACGCTAAATCTAAGGGCTTAGAGCTGTTGCTGGTCCTCACCTTCCCTTGACACCGCTTTCACAGCCAAACACACTCTGCCCATCTACCCTGGCTTTGCCTCCCAGCACTCCCAACACACATTCTCAGGTTGAATCTCATTCTCACTCCCGGAACAGACCACCTCCCAAAGTGAAAATACCCAAGCGATTTCTGACACAAGCTACATCTAAGGGCTTAGAGCTGTTGCTGCTCCTCACCTTCCCTTGACACCGCTTTCACAGCCAAACGCACTCTGGCCATCCACCTTTGCCTTGCCTCCCAGCACTCCCAACACACATTCTCAGGCTCAATCTCACACTCACTCCCGGCACAGACCACCTCCCAAAGTGCAAACGTCCATGCCATTTCTCCCCTACGGTAGGCCTAAGGGCTTAGAGCTGTTGCTGGTCCTCACCTTCCCTTGACACGGCTTTCACAGACAAACACACTCTGGCCATCTGCGCTGCCCTTGCCTCACAGCACTCCCAAAACACATTCTCAGGCGCACTTTCAGTCCAGGCACAGACCACCTCTCAAAGTGCCAACACCCAAGCGATTTCTGCCGCATGCTACATCTAAGGGCTTAGAGCTGTTGCTGCTCCTCACCTTCCCTTGACACCGCTTTCACAGCCAAACACACTCTGCCCATCTGCCTTTGCCTTGCCTCCCAGCACTCCCAAATCACTCTTACTCCCGGCACACACCACCTCCCAAAGTCAAAACACCCAAGCGATTTCTGCCGCATGCTACATCTAAGAGCTTAGAGCTGTTGCTGGTCTTCACCTTCCCTTGATACCGTTTCACAGCCAAGCACACTCTGGCCATCTACCCTGGCTTTGCCTCCCAGCACTCCCAACACACATTCTCAGGTTGAATCTCACTCTCACTCCCGGCACAGACCACCTCCCAAAGTGAAAATACCCAAGGCATTTCTCCCATACGATAGGCCTAAGGGCTTAGAGCTGTTGCTGGTCCTCACCTTCCCTTGACACCGCTTTCACAGGCAAACACACTCTGCCCATCTACGCTGGCTTTGCCTCCCAGCACTCCCAAAACACATTCTCAGGTTGAATCTCACTCTCACTCCCGGCACAGACCACCTCCCAAAGTGAATATACCCAAGCGATTTCTGACACACGCTACATCTAAGGGCTTAGAGCTGTTGCTGGTCCTCACCTTCCCTTGACACCGCTTTCACAGACAAACACACTCTGGCCATCTACGCTGGTTTTGCCTCCCAGCACTCCCAAAACACATTCTCAGGTGGAATCTCTCTATCACTGCGGGCACAGACCACTATCCAAAGGGCAAATACCCAAGCGATTTCTGACACACGCTACATCTAAGGCCTTAGAGCTGTTGCTGGTCCTCACCTTCCCTTGACACCGCTTTCACAGACAAACACACTCTGCCCATCTGCCTTTGCCTTGCCTCCCAGCACTCCCAACACACTCTCACTACCGGCACAGACCACCTCCCAAAATGCCACCACCAAACCGATTTCTGACACACGCTACATCTAAGGGCTTAGAGCTGTTGCTGGTCCTCACCTTCCCTTGACACCGCTTTCACAGCCAAACGCACTCTGCCCATCTACCCTGGCTTTGCCTCCCAGCACTCCCAACACACATTCTCAGGTTGAATCTCACTCTCACTCCCGGCACAGACCACCTCCCAAAGTGCAAACGTCCAAGCCATTTCTCCCATACGATAGGCCTAAGGGCTTAGAGCTGTTGCTGGTCCTCACCTTCCCTTGACACCGCTTTCACAGCCAAACGCACTCTGCCCATCTGCGCTGCCCTTGCCTCACAGCACTCCCAACACACATTTATAGGCTCACTCTCACTCTCACTCCCGGCACAGACCACCTCCCAAAGTCAAAACACCCAAGCGATTTCTGACACACGCTACATCTAAGAGCTTAGAGCTGTGGCTGGTCCTCACCTTCCCTTGACACCGCTTTCACAGCCAAACACACTCTGCCCATCTACCCTGTCTTTGCCTCCCAGCACTCCCAACACACATTCTCAGGCTCACTCTCACTCTCACTCACGGCACAGACCACCTCCCAAAGTGCAAACATCCAAGCCATTTCTCCCATACGATAGGCCTAAGGGCTTAGAGCTGTTGCTGGTCCTCACCTTCCCTTGACACCGCTTTCACAGCCAAACACAATCTGCCCATCTGCGCTGCCCTTGCCTCCCAGCACTCCCAAAACACATTCTCAGGCTCAATCTCACTCTCACTCCCGGCACACAACACCTCTCAAAGTGCAAACGTCCAAGCATTTTCTGCCGCATGCTACATCTAAGGGCTTAGAGCTGTTGCTGCTCCTCACCTTCCCTTGACACTGCTTTCACAGCCAAACACAATCTGCCCATCTGCCTTTGCCTCAACTCCCAGCACTCCCAACACACATTCTCAGGCTCACTCTCACTCTCAATCCCGGCACAGACCACCTCCCAAAGTGCAAACCTCCAAGCCATTTCTCCCACACGATAGGCCTAAGTGCTTAGAGCTGTTGCTGGTCCTCACCTTCCCTTGACACCGCTTTCACAGCCAAACACACTCTGCCCATCTGCCTTTGCCTTGCCTCCCAGCACTCCCAAAACACTCTCACTCCCGGCACAGACCACCTCCCAAAGTGCAAACCCCCAAGCGATATCTGACAAACGCTAAATCTAAGGGCTTAGAGCTGTTGCTGGTCCTCACCTTCCCTTGACACCGCTTTCACAGCCAAACACACTCTGCCCATCTACCCTGGCTTTGCCTCCCAGCACTCCCAACACACATTCTCAGGTTGAATCTCATTCTCACTCCCGGAACAGACCAACTCCCAAAGTGAAAATACCCAAGCGATTTCTGACACAAGCTACATCTAAGGGCTTAGAGCTGTTGCTGCTCCTCACCTTCCCTTGACACCGCTTTCACAGCCAAACGCACTCTGGCCATCCACCTTTGCCTTGCCTCCCAGCACTCCCAACACACATTCTCAGGCTCAATCTCACACTCACTCCCGGCACAGACCACCTCCCAAAGTGCAAACGTCCATGCCATTTCTCCCCTACGGTAGGCCTAAGGGCTTAGAGCTGTTGCTGGTCCTCACCTTCCCTTGACACGGCTTTCACAGACAAACACACTCTGGCCATCTGCGCTGCCCTTGCCTCACAGCACTCCCAAAACACATTCTCAGGCGCACTTTCAGTCCAGGCACAGACCACCTCTCAAAGTGCCAACACCCAAGCGATTTCTGCCGCATGCTACATCTAAGGGCTTAGAGCTGTTGCTGCTCCTCACCTTCCCTTGACACCGCTTTCACAGCCAAACACACTCTGCCCATCTGCCTTTGCCTTGCCTCCCAGCACTCCCAAATCACTCTTACTCCCGGCACACACCACCTCCCAAAGTCAAAACACCCAAGCGATTTCTGCCGCATGCTACATCTAAGAGCTTAGAGCTGTTGCTGGTCTTCACCTTCCCTTGATACCGTTTCACAGCCAAGCACACTCTGGCCATCTACCCTGGCTTTGCCTCCCAGCACTCCCAACACACATTCTCAGGTTGAATCTCACTCTCACTCCCGGCACAGACCACCTCCCAAAGTGAAAATACCCAAGGCATTTCTCCCATACGATAGGCCTAAGGGCTTAGAGCTGTTGCTGGTCCTCACCTTCCCTTGACACGGCTTTCACAGACAAACACACTCTGGCCATCTGCGCTGCCCTTGCCTCACAGCACTCCCAAAACACATTCTCAGGCGCACTTTCAGTCCAGGCACAGACCACCTCTCAAAGTGCCAACACCCAAGTGATTTCTGCCGCATGCTACATCTAAGGGCTTAGAGCTGTTGCTGCTCCTCACCTTCCCTTGACACCGCTTTCACAGACAAACACACTCTGCCCATCTGCCTTTGCCTTGCCTCCCAGCACTCCCAACACACTCTCACTACCGGCACACACCACCTCCCAAAGTCAAAACACCCAAGCGATTTCTGCCGCATGCTACATCTAAGGGCTTAGAGCTGTTGCTGCTCCTCACCTTCCCTTGACACCGCTTTCACAGCCAAACACACTCTGCCCATCTGCCTTTGCCTTGCCTCCCAGCACTCCCAAATCACTCTTACTCCCGGCACACACCACCTCCCAAAGTCAAAACACCCAAGCGATTTCTGCCGCATGCTACATCTAAGAGCTTAGAGCTGTTGCTGGTCTTCACCTTCCCTTGATACCGTTTCACAGCCAAGCACACTCTGGCCATCTACCCTGGCTTTGCCTCCCAGCACTCCCAACACACATTCTCAGGTTGAATCTCACTCTCACTCCCGGCACAGACCACCTCCCAAAGTGAAAATACCCAAGGCATTTCTCCCATACGATAGGCCTAAGGGCTTAGAGCTGTTGCTGGTCCTCACCTTCCCTTGACACCGCTTTC
Organism: Pelecanus crispus; assembly: GCF_030463565.1. NCBI lineage: Eukaryota > Metazoa > Chordata > Aves > Pelecaniformes > Pelecanidae > Pelecanus > Pelecanus crispus. The sequence goes on along the minus strand of NC_134660.1, from coordinate 9,229,262 downwards.
ACAGGCAAACACACTCTGCCCATCTACGCTGGCTTTGCCTCCCAGCACTCCCAAAACACATTCTCAGGTTGAATCTCACTCTCACTCCCGGCACAGACCACCTCCCAAAGTGAATATACCCAAGCGATTTCTGACACACGCTACATCTAAGGGCTTAGAGCTGTTGCTGGTCCTCACCTTCCCTTGACACCGCTTTCACAGCCAAACACACTCTGGCCATCTACGCTGGTTTTGCCTCCCAGCACTCCCAAAACACATTCTCAGGTGGAATCTCTCTATCACTGCGGGCACAGACCACTATCCAAAGGGCAAATACCCAAGCGATTTCTGACACACGCTACATCTAAGGCCTTAGAGCTGTTGCTGGTCCTCACCTTCCCTTGACACCGCTTTCACAGACAAACACACTCTGCCCATCTGCCTTTGCCTTGCCTCCCAGCACTCCCAACACACTCTCACTACCGGCACAGACCACCTCCCAAAATGCCACCACCAAACCGATTTCTGACACACGCTACATCTAAGGGCTTAGAGCTGTTGCTGGTCCTCACCTTCCCTTGACACCGCTTTCACAGCCAAACGCACTCTGCCCATCTACCCTGGCTTTGCCTCCCAGCACTCCCAACACACATTCTCAGGTTGAATCTCACTCTCACTCCCGGCACAGACCACCTCCCAAAGTGCAAACGTCCAAGCCATTTCTCCCATACAATAGGCCTAAGGGCTTAGAGCTGTTGCTGGTCCTCACCTTCCCTTGACACCGCTTTCACAGCCAAACGCACTCTGCCCATCTGCGCTGCCCTTGCCTCACAGCACTCCCAACACACATTTATAGGCTCACTCTCACTCTCACTCCCGGCACAGACCACCTCCCAAAGTCAAAACACCCAAGCGATTTCTGACACACGCTACATCTAAGAGCTTAGAGCTGTGGCTGGTCCTCACCTTCCCTTGACACCGCTTTCACAGCCAAACACACTCTGCCCATCTACCCTGTCTTTGCCTCACAGCACTCCCAACACACATTCTCAGGCTCAATCTCACTCTCACTCCCGGCACACAACACCTCCCAAAGTGCAAACGTCCAAGCATTTTCTGCCGCATGCTACATCTAAGGGCTTAGAGCTGTTGCTGCTCCTCACCTTCCCTTGACACTGCTTTCACAGCCAAACACAATCTGCCCATCTGCCTTTGCCTCAACTCCCAGCACTCCCAACACACATTCTCAGGCTCACTCTCACTCTCACTCCCGGCACAGACCACCTCCCAAAGTGCAAACCTCCAAGCCATTTCTCCCACACGATAGGCCTAAGTGCTTAGAGCTGTTGCTGGTCCTCACCTTCCCTTGACACCGCTTTCACAGCCAAACACACTCTGCCCATCTGCCTTTGCCTTGCCTCCCAGCACTCCCAAAGCACTCTCACTCCCGGCACAGACCACCTCCCAAAGTGCAAACCCCCAAGCGATATCTGACAAACGCTAAATCTAAGGGCTTAGAGCTGTTGCTGGTCCTCACCTTCCCTTGACACCGCTTTCACAGCCAAACACACTCTGCCCATCTACCCTGGCTTTGCCTCCCAGCACTCCCAACACACATTCTCAGGTTGAATCTCATTCTCACTCCCGGAACAGACCACCTCGCAAAGTGAAAATACCCAAGCGATTTCTGACACAAGCTACATCTAAGGGCTTAGAGCTGTTGCTGCTCCTCACCTTCCCTTGACACCGCTTTCACAGCCAAACGCACTCTGGCCATCCACCTTTGCCTTGCCTCCCAGCACTCCCAACACACATTCTCAGGCTCAATCTCACACTCACTCCCGGCACAGACCACCTCCCAAAGTGCAAACGTCCATGCCATTTCTCCCCTACGGTAGGCCTAAGGGCTTAGAGCTGTTGCTGGTCCTCACCTTCCCTTGACACGGCTTTCACAGACAAACACACTCTGGCCATCTGCGCTGCCCTTGCCTCACAGCACTCCCAAAACACATTCTCAGGCGCACTTTCAGTACAGCCACAGACCACCTCTCAAAGTGCCAACACCCAAGTGATTTCTGCCGCATGCTACATCTAAGGGCTTAGAGCTGTTGCTGCTCCTCACCTTCCCTTGACACCGCTTTCACAGACAAACACACTCTGCCCATCTGCCTTTGCCTTGCCTCCCAGCACTCCCAAATCACTCTCACTCCCGGCACACACCACCTCCCAAAGTCAAAACACCCAAGCGATTTCTGCCGCATGCTACATCTAAGGGCTTAGAGCTGTTGCTGCTCCTCACCTTCCCTTGACACCGCTTTCACAGCCAAACACACTCTGCCCATCTGCCTTTGCCTTGCCTCCCAGCACTCCCAAATCACTCTTACTCCCGGCACACACCACCTCCCAAAGTCAAAACACCCAAGCGATTTCTGCCGCATGCTACATCTAAGAGCTTAGAGCTGTTGCTGGTCTTCACCTTCCCTTGATACCGTTTCACAGCCAAGCACACTCTGGCCATCTACCCTGGCTTTGCCTCCCAGCACTCCCAACACACATTCTCAGGTTGAATCTCACTCTCACTCCCGGCACAGACCACCTCCCAAAGTGAAAATACCCAAGGCATTTCTCCCATACGATAGGCCTAAGGGCTTAGAGCTGTTGCTGGTCCTCACCTTCCCTTGACACCGCTTTCACAGCCAAGCACACTCTGCCCATCTACGCTGGCTTTGCCTCCCAGCACTCCCAAAACACATTCTCAGGTTGAATCTCACTCTCACTCCCGGCACAGACCACCTCCCAAAGTGAATATACCCAAGCGATTTCTGACACACGCTACATCTAAGGGCTTAGAGCTGTTGCTGGTCCTCACCTTCCCTTGACACCGCTTTCACAGACAAACACACTCTGGCCATCTACGCTGGTTTTGCCTCCCAGCACTCCCAAAACACATTCTCAGGTGGAATCTCTCTATCACTGCGGGCACAGACCACTATCCAAAGGGCAAATACCCAAGCGATTTCTGACACACGCTACATCTAAGGCCTTAGAGCTGTTGCTGGTCCTCACCTTCCCTTGACACCGCTTTCACAGACAAACACACTCTGCCCATCTGCCTTTGCCTTGCCTCCCAGCACTCCCAACACACTCTCACTACCGGCACAGACCACCTCCCAAAATGCCACCACCAAACCGATTTCTGACACACGCTACATCTAAGGGCTTAGAGCTGTTGCTGGTCCTCACCTTCCCTTGACACCGCTTTCACAGCCAAACGCACTCTGCCCATCTACCCTGGCTTTGCCTCCCAGCACTCCCAACACACATTCTCAGGTTGAATCTCACTCTCACTCCCGGCACAGACCACCTCCCAAAGTGCAAACGTCCAAGCCATTTCTCCCATACGATAGGCCTAAGGGCTTAGAGCTGTTGCTGGTCCTCACCTTCCCTTGACACCGCTTTCACAGCCAAACGCACTCTGCCCATCTGCGCTGCCCTTGCCTCACAGCACTCCCAACACACATTTATAGGCTCACTCTCACTCTCACTCCCGGCACAGACCACCTCCCAAAGTCAAAACACCCAAGCGATTTCTGACACACGCTACATCTAAGAGCTTAGAGCTGTGGCTGGTCCTCACCTTCCCTTGACACCGCTTTCACAGCCAAACACACTCTGCCCATCTGCGCTGCCCTTGCCTCCCAGCACTCCCAACACACATTCTCAGGCTCAATCTCACTCTCACTCCCGGCACACAACACCTCCCAAAGTGCAAACGTCCAAGCATTTTCTGCCGCATGCTACATCTAAGGGCTTAGAGCTGTTGCTGCTCCTCACCTTCCCTTGACACTGCTTTCACAGCCAAACACAATCTGCCCATCTGCCTTTGCCTCAACTCCCAGCACTCCCAACACACATTCTCAGGCTCACTCTCACTCTCACTCCCGGCACAGACCACCTCCCAAAGTGCAAACCTCCAAGCCATTTCTCCCACACGATAGGCCTAAGTGCTTAGAGCTGTTGCTGGTCCTCACCTTCCCTTGACACCGCTTTCACAGCCAAACACACTCTGCCCATCTGCCTTTGCCTTGCCTCCCAGCACTCCCAAAACACTCTCACTCCCGGCACAGACCACCTCCCAAAGTGCAAACCCCCAAGCGATATCTGACAAACGCTAAATCTAAGGGCTTAGAGCTGTTGCTGGTCCTCACCTTCCCTTGACACCGCTTTCACAGCCAAACACACTCTGCCCATTAACCCTGGCTTTGCCTCCCAGCACTCCCAACACACATTCTCAGGTTGAATCTCATTCTCACTCCCGGAACAGACCACCTCCCAAAGTGAAAATACCCAAGCGATTTCTGACACAAGCTACATCTAAGGGCTTAGAGCTGTTGCTGCTCCTCACCTTCCCTTGACACCGCTTTCACAGCCAAACACACTCTGCCCATCTACCCTGGCTTTGCCTCCCAGCACTCCCAACACACATTCTCAGGCTCAATCTCACACTCACTCCCGGCACAGACCACCTCCCAAAGTGCAAACGTCCATGCCATTTCTCCCCTACGGTAGGCCTAAGGGCTTAGAGCTGTTGCTGGTCCTCACCTTCCCTTGACACGGCTTTCACAGACAAACACACTCTGGCCATCTGCGCTGCCCTTGCCTCACAGCACTCCCAAAACACATTCTCAGGCGCACTTTCAGTCCAGGCACAGACCACCTCTCAAAGTGCCAACACCCAAGCGATTTCTGCCGCATGCTACATCTAAGGGCTTAGAGCTGTTGCTGCTCCTCACCTTCCCTTGACACCGCTTTCACAGCCAAACACACTCTGCCCATCTGCCTTTGCCTTGCCTCCCAGCACTCCCAAATCACTCTCACTCCCGGCACACACCACCTCCCAAAGTCAAAACACCCAAGCGATTTCTGCCGCATGCTACATCTAAGGGCTTAGAGCTGTTGCTGCTCCTCACCTTCCCTTGACACCGCTTTCACAGCCAAAAACACTCTGCCCATCTGCCTTTGCCTTGCCTCCAAGCACTCCCAAATCACTCTTACTCCCGGCACACACCACCTCCCAAAGTCAAAACACCCAAGCGATTTCTGCCGCATGCTACATCTAAGAGCTTAGAGCTGTTGCTGGTCTTCACCTTCCCTTGATACCGTTTCACAGCCAAGCACACTCTGGCCATCTACCCTGGCTTTGCCTCCCAGCACTCCCAACACACATTCTCAGGTTGAATCTCACTCTCACTCCCGGCACAGACCACCTCCCAAAGTGAAAATACCCAAGGCATTTCTCCCATACGATAGGCCTAAGGGCTTAGAGCTGTTGCTGGTCCTCACCTTCCCTTGACACCGCTTTCACAGGCAAACACACTCTGCCCATCTACCCTGGCTTTGCCTCCCAGCACTCCCAAAACACATTCTCAGGTTGAATCTCACTCTCACTCACGGCACAGACCACCTCCCAAAGTGAATATACCCAAGCGATTTCTGACACACGCTACATCTAAGGGCTTAGAGCTGTGGCTGGTCCTTAACCTTCCCTTGACACCGCTTTCACAGCCAAACACACTCTGGCCATCTACGCTGGTTTTGCCTCCCAGCACTCCCAAAACACATTCTCAGGTTGAATCTCACTATCACTGCCGGCACAGACCACTTCCCAAAGAGCAAATACCCAAGCTATTTCTGGCACACGCTACATCTAAGGGCTTAGAGCTGTTGCTGGTCTTCACCTTCCCTTGACACCGCTTTCACAGCCAAACACACTCTCCCCATCTACCCTGGCTTTGCCTCCCAGCACTCCCAACACACATTGTCAGGCTCAATCTCACTCTCACTCACGGCACAGACCACCTCCCAAAGTGAAAATACCCAAGGCATTTCTCCCATACGATAGGCCTAAGTGCTTAGAGCTGTTGCTGATCCTCACCTTCCCTTGACACCGCTTTCACAGCCAAACACACTCTGGCCATCTGCCTTTGCCTTCCCTCCCAGCACTCCCAACACACTCTCACTACCGGCACAGACCACCTCCAAAAATGCCACCACCAAACCAATTTCTGACACACGCTACATCTAAGGGCTTAGAGCTGTTGCTGGTCCTCACCTTCCCTTGACACCGCTTTCACAGCCAAACGCACTCTGCCCATCTGCACTGCCCTTGCCTCCCAGCACTCCCAACACACATTCTCAGGCACGCTCACGCTCTCACTCTGACTCCCAGCACAGACCACCTCCCAAAGTGAAAATACCCAAGCGATTTCTGACACACGCTACATCTACGGGCTTAGAGCTGTGACTGGTCCTCACCTTCCCTTGACACCGCTTTCACAGCCAAACGCACTCTGCCCATCTGCACTGCCCTTGCCTCCCAGCACTCCCAACACACATTCTCAGGTTCACTATCACTCTCACTCCCGGCACAGACCACCTCCCAAAGTGCAAACACCCAAGCGATTTCTGACACACGCTACATGTAAGAGCTTAGAGCTGTTGCTGGTCCTCACCTTCCCTTGACACCGCTTTCACAGCCAAGCACACTCTGGCCATCTACCCTGGCTTTGCCTCCCAGCACTCCCAACACACATTCTCAGGCTCACTCTCACTCTCACTCACGGCACAGACCACCTCCCAAAGTGAAAATACCCAAGGCATTTCTCCCATACGATAGGCCTAAGGGCTTAGAGCTGTTGCTGGTCCTCACCTTCCCTTGACACCGCTTTCACAGGCAAACACACTCTGCCCATCTACCCTGGCTTTGCCTCCCAGCACTCCCAACACACATTCTCAGGTTGAATCTCACTCTCACTCCCGGAACAGACCACCTCCCAAAGTGCAAACGTCCATGCCATTTCTCCCCTACGGTAGGCCTAAGGGCTTAGAGCTGTTGCTGGTCCTCACCTTCCCTTGACACGGCTTTCACAGACAAACACACTCTGGCCATCTGCGCTGCCCTTGCCTCACAGCACTCCCAAAACACATTCTCAGGCGCACTTTCAGTCCAGCCACAGACCACCTCTCAAAGTGCCAACACCCAAGTGATTTCTGCCGCATGCTACATCTAAGGGCTTAGAGCTGTTGCTGCTCCTCACCTTCCCTTGACACCGCTTTCACAGACAAACACACTCTGCCCATCTGCCTTTGCCTTGCCTCCCAGCACTCCCAAATCACTCTCACTCCCGGCACACACCACCTCCCGAAGTCAAAACACCCAAGCGATTTCTGCCGCATGCTACATCTAAGGGCTTAGAGCTGTTGCTGCTCCTCACCTTCCCTTGACACCGCTTTCACAGCCAAACACACTCTGCCCATCTGCCTTTGCCTTGCCTCCCAGCACTCCCAAATCACTCTTACTCCCGGCACACACCACCTCCCAAAGTCAAAACACCCAAGCGATTTCTGCCGCATGCTACATCTAAGAGCTTAGAGCTGTTGCTGGTCTTCACCTTCCCTTGATACCGTTTCACAGCCAAGCACACTCTGGCCATCTACCCTGGCTTTGCCTCCCAGCACTCCCAACACACATTCTCAGGTTGAATCTCACTCTCACTCCCGGCACAGACCACCTCCCAAAGTGAAAATACCCAAGGCATTTCTCCCATACGATAGGCCTAAGGGCTTAGAGCTGTTGCTGGTCCTCACCTTCCCTTGACACCGCTTTCACAGGCAAACACACTCTGCCGATCTACGCTGGCTTTGCCTCCCAGCACTCCCAAAACACATTCTCAGGTTGAATCTCACTCTCACTCCCGGCACAGACCACCTCCCAAAGTGAATATACCCAAGCGATTTCTGACACACGCTACATCTAAGGGCTTAGAGCTGTTGCTGGTCCTCACCTTCCCTTGACACCGCTTTCACAGACAAACACACTCTGGCCATCTACGCTGGTTTTGCCTCCCAGCACTCCCAAAACACATTCTCAGGTGGAATCTCTCTATCACTGCGGGCACAGACCACTATCCAAAGGGCAAATACCCAAGCGATTTCTGACACACGCTACATCTAAGGCCTTAGAGCTGTTGCTGGTCCTCACCTTCCCTTGACACCGCTTTCACAGACAAACACACTCTGCCCATCTGCCTTTGCCTTGCCTCCCAGCACTCCCAACACACTCTCACTACCGGCACAGACCACCTCCCAAAATGCCACCACCAAACCGATTTCTGACACACGCTACATCTAAGGGCTTAGAGCTGTTGCTGGTCCTCACCTTCCCTTGACACCGCTTTCACAGCCAAACGCACTCTGCCCATCTACCCTGGCTTTGCCTCCCAGCACTCCCAACACACATTCTCAGGTTGAATCTCACTCTCACTCCCGGCACAGACCACCTCCCAAAGTGCAAACGTCCAAGGCATTTCTCCCATACGATAGGCCTAAGGGCTTAGAGCTGTTGCTGGTCCTCACCTTCCCTTGACACCGCTTTCACAGCCAAACACACTCTGGCCATCTGCGCTGCCCTTGCCTCCCAGCACTCCCAACACACGTTCTCACGCACACTCACGCTCTCACTCTCACTCCCAGCACAGACCACCTCCCAAAGTCAAAACACCCAACCGATTTCTGACATACGCTACATCTAAGGGCTTAGAGCTGTGGCTGGTCCTTAACCTTCCCTTGACACCGCTTTCACAGCCAAACACACTCTGGCCATCTACGCTGGTTTTGCCTCCCAGCACTCCCAAAACACATTCTCAGGTTGAATCTCACTATCACTGCCGGCACAGACCACTTCCCAAAGAGCAAATACCCAAGTGATTTCTGGCACACGCTACATCTAAGGGCTTAGAGCTGTTGCTGGTCTTCACCTTCCCTTGACACCGCTTTCACAGCCAAACACACTCTCCCCATCTACCCTGGCTTTGCCTCCCAGCACTCCCAACACACATTGTCAGGCTCAATCTCACTCTCACTCACGGCACAGACCACCTCCCAAAGTGAAAATACCCAAGGCATTTCTCCCATACGATAGGCCTAAGGGCTTAGAGCTGTTGCTGGTCCTCACCTTCCCTTGACACCGCTTTCACAGCCAAACACACGCTGCCCATCTACCCTGGCTTTGCCTCCCAGCACTCCCAAAACACATTCTCAGGTTGAATCTCATTCTCACTCCCGGCACAGACCACCTCCCAAAGTGCATATACCCAAGCGATTTCTGACACACGCTACATCTAAGGGCTTAGAGCTGTTGCTGGTCTTCACCTTCCCTTGACACCGCTTTCACAGCCAAACACACTCTGGCCATCTACGCTGGTTTTGCCTCCCAGCACTCCCAAAACACATTCTCAGGTTGAATCTCACTATCACTGCCGGCACAGACCACTATCCAAAGAGCAAATACCCAAGCGATTTCTGACACACGCTACATCTAAGGCCTTAGAGCTGTTGCTGGTCCTCACCTTCCCTTGACACCGCTTTCACAGACAAACACACTCTGCCCATCTGCCTTTGCCTTCCCTCCCAGCACTCCCAACACACTCTCACTACCGGCACAGACCACCTCCCAAAATGCCACCACCAAACCGATTTCTGACACACGCTACATCTAAGGGCTTAGAGCTGTTGCTGGTCCTCACCTTCCCTTGACACCGCTTTCACAGCCAAACGCACTCTGCCCATCTGCACTGCCCTTGCCTCCCAGCACTCCCAACACACATTCTCAGGCACGCTCACGCTCTCACTCTGACTCCCAGCACAGACCACCTCCCAAAGTGAAAATACCCAAGCCATTTCTGACACACGCTACATCTACGGGCTTAGAGCTGTGACTGGTCCTCACCTTCCCTTGACACCGCTTTCACAGCCAAACGCACTCTGGCCATCTGCGCTGCCCTTGCCTGCCAGCACTCCCAACACACATTCCTAGGCTCACTATCACTCTCACTCCCGGGACACACCACCTCCCAAAGTGCAAACGTCCAAGCCATTTCTCCCCTACGATAGGCCTAAGGGCTTAGAGCTGTTGCTGGTCCTCACCTTCCCTTGACACTGCTTTCACAGACAAACACACTCTGGCCATCTGCGCTGCCCTTGCCTCACAGCACTCCCAACACACATTCTCAGGTTGAATCTCATTCTCACTCCCGGCACAGACCACCTCCCAAAGTGAATATACCCAAGCGATTTCTGACACACGCTACATCTAAGGGCTTAGAGCTGTTGCTGGTCTTCACCTTCCCTTGACACCGCTTTCACAGCCAAACACACTCTGCCCATCTACCCTGGTTTTGCCTCCCAGCAATCCCAACACACATTCTCAGGCTCAAACTCACTCTCACTCCCGGCACACAACACCTCTCAAAGTGCAAACGTCCAAGCATTTTCTACCGCATGCTACATCTAAGGGCTTAGAGCTGTTGCTGGTCCTCACCTTCCCTTGACACCGCTTTCACAGCCAAACACACTCTGCCCATCTGCCTTTGCCTCAACTCCCAGCACTCCCAACACACTTTCTCAGGCTCACTCTCACTCTCACTCCCGGCACAGACCACCTCCCAAAGTGCAAACCTCCAAGCCATTTCTCCCACATGATAGGCCTAAGTGCTTAGAGCTGTTGCTGGTCTTCACCTTCCCTTGACACCGCTTTCACAGCCAAACACACTCTGCCCATCTGCGCTGCCCTTGCCTCCCAGCACTCCCAACACACATTCTCAGGCTCACTATCACTCTCACTCCCGGCACATACCACCTCCCAAAGTGCAAACGTCCAAGCCATTTCTCCCCTATGATAGGCCTAAGGGCTTAGAGCTGTTGCTGGTCCTCACCTTCCCTTGACACTGCTTTCACAGACAAACACACTCTGGCCATCTGCGCTGCCCTTGCCTCACAGCACTCCCAACACACATTTTCAGGCTCACTCTCACTCTCACTCCCGGCACAGACCACCTCCCAAAGTGCAAACAGCCAAGCGATTTCTGACACACGCTACATCTAAGAGCTTAGAGCTGTTGCTGGTCCTCACCTTCCCTTGACACCGCTTTCACAGCCAAACACACTCTGGCCATCTACCCTGGCTTTGCCTCCCAGCACTCCCAACACACATTCTAAGGTTGAATCTCACTCTCACTCCCGGCACAGACCACCTCCCAAAGTGCAAACCTCCAAGCCATTTCTCCCATACGATAGGCCTAAGGGCTTAGAGCTGTTGCTGGTCCTCACCTTCCCTTGACACCGCTTTCACAGCCAAACACACTCTCCCCATCTACCCTGGCTTTGCCTCCCAGCACTCCCAACACACATTCTAAGGTTGAATCTCACTCTCACTCCCGGCACAGACCACCTCCCAAAGTGCAAACCTCCAAGCCATTTCTCCCATACGATAGGCCTAAGGGCTTAGAGCTGTTGCTGGTCCTCACCTTCCCTTGACACCGCTTTCACAGCCAAACACACTCTGGCCATCTGCGCTGCCCTTGCCTGCCAGCACTCCCAACACACGTTCTCACGCACACTCACGCTCTCACTCTCACTCCCAGCACAGACCACCTCCCAAAGTCAAAACACCCAACCGATTTCTGACATACGCTACATCTAAGGGCTTAGAGCTGTGGCTGGTCCTCACCTTCCCTTGACACTGCTTTCACAGACAAACACACTCTGGCCATCTGCGCTGCCCTTGCCTCACAGCACTCCCAACACACATTTTCACGCTCACTCTCACTCTCACTCCGGGCACAGCCCACCTCCCAAAGTGCAAACACCCAAGCGATTTCTGACACACGCTACATCTAAGGGCTTAGAGCTGTTGCTGGTCCTCACCTTCCCTTGACACCGCTTTCACAGACAAACACACTCTGGCCATCTACGCTGGTTTTGCCTCCCAGCACTCCCAAAACACATTCTCAGGTGGAATCTCTCTATCACTGCGGGCACAGACCACTATCCAAAGGGCAAATACCCAAGCGATTTCTGACACACGCTACATCTAAGGCCTTAGAGCTGTTGCTGGTCCTCACCTTCCCTTGACACCGCTTTCACAGACAAACACACTCTGCCCATCTGCCTTTGCCTTGCCTCCCAGCACTCCCAACACACTCTCACTACCGGCACAGACCACCTCCCAAAATGCCACCACCAAACCGATTTCTGACACACGCTACATCTAAGGGCTTAGAGCTGTTGCTGGTCCTCACCTTCCCTTGACACCGCTTTCACAGCCAAACGCACTCTGCCCATCTACCCTGGCTTTGCCTCCCAGCACTCCCAACACACATTCTCAGGTTGAATCTCACTCTCACTCCCGGCACAGACCACCTCCCAAAGTGCAAACGTCCAAGCCATTTCTCCCATACGATAGGCCTAAGGGCTTAGAGCTGTTGCTGGTCCTCACCTTCCCTTGACACCGCTTTCACAGCCAAACACACTCTGGCCATCTGCGCTGCCCTTGCCTCCCAGCACTCCCAACACACGTTCTCACGCACACTCACGCTCTCACTCTCACTCCCAGCACAGACCACCTCCCAAAGTCAAAACACCCAACCGATTTCTGACATACGCTACATCTAAGGGCTTAGAGCTGTGGCTGGTCCTTAACCTTCCCTTGACACCGCTTTCACAGCCAAACACACTCTGGCCATCTACGCTGGTTTTGCCTCCCAGCACTCCCAAAACACATTCTCAGGTTGAATCTCACTATCACTGCCGGCACAGACCACTTCCCAAAGAGCAAATACCCAAGTGATTTCTGGCACACGCTACATCTAAGGGCTTAGAGCTGTTGCTGGTCTTCACCTTCCCTTGACACCGCTTTCACAGCCAAACACACTCTCCCCATCTACCCTGGCTTTGCCTCCCAGCACTCCCAACACACATTGTCAGGCTCAATCTCACTCTCACTCACGGCACAGACCACCTCCCAAAGTGAAAATACCCAAGGCATTTCTCCCATAGGATAGGCCTAAGGGCTTAGAGCTGTTGCTGGTCCTCACCTTCCCTTGACACCGCTTTCACAGGCAAACACACTCTGCCCATCTACCCTGGCTTTGCCTCCCAGCACTCCCAAAACACATTCTCAGGTTGAATCTCATTCTCACTCCCGGCACAGACCACCTCCCAAAGTGCATATACCCAAGCGATTTCTGACACACGCTACATCTAAGGGCTTAGAGCTGTTGCTGGTCTTCACCTTCCCTTGACACCGCTTTCACAGCCAAACACACTCTGGCCATCTACGCTGGTTTTGCCTCCCAGCACTCCCAAAACACATTCTCAGGTTGAATCTCACTATCACTGCCGGCACAGACCACTATCCAAAGAGCAAATACCCAAGCGATTTCTGACACACGCTACATCTAAGGCCTTAGAGCTGTTGCTGGTCCTCACCTTCCCTTGACACCGCTTTCACAGACAAACACACTCTGCCCATCTGCCTTTGCCTTCCCTCCCAGCACTCCCAACACACTCTCACTACCGGCACAGACCACCTCCCAAAATGCCACCACCAAACCGATTTCTGACACACGCTACATCTAAGGGCTTAGAGCTGTTGCTGGTCCTCACCTTCCCTTGACACCGCTTTCACAGCCAAACGCACTCTGCCCATCTGCACTGCCCTTGCCTCCCAGCACTCCCAACACACATTCTCAGGCACGCTCACGCTCTCACTCTGACTCCCAGCACAGACCACCTCCCAAAGTGAAAATACCCAAGCCATTTCTGACACACGCTACATCTACGGGCTTAGAGCTGTGACTGGTCCTCACCTTCCCTTGACACCGCTTTCACAGCCAAACGCACTCTGGCCATCTGCGCTGCCCTTGCCTGCCAGCACTCCCAACACACATTCCTAGGCTCACTATCACTCTCACTCCCGGGACACACCACCTCCCAAAGTGCAAACGTCCAAGCCATTTCTCCCCTACGATAGGCCTAAGGGCTTAGAGCTGTTGCTGGTCCTCACCTTCCCTTGACACTGCTTTCACAGACAAACACACTCTGGCCATCTGCGCTGCCCTTGCCTCACAGCACTCCCAACACACATTCTCAGGTTGAATCTCATTCTCACTCCCGGCACAGACCACCTCCCAAAGTGAATATACCCAAGCGATTTCTGACACACGCTACATCTAAGGGCTTAGAGCTGTTGCTGGTCTTCACCTTCCCTTGACACCGCTTTCACAGCCAAACACACTCTGCCCATCTACCCTGGTTTTGCCTCCCACCAATCCCAAAACACATTCTCAGGCTCAAACTCACTCTCACTCCCGGCACACAACACCTCTCAAAGTGCAAACGTCCAAGCATTTTCTACCGCATGCTACATCTAAGGGCTTAGAGCTGTTGCTGGTCCTCACCTTCCCTTGACACCGCTTTCACAGCCAAACACACTCTGCCCATCTGCCTTTGCCTCAACTCCCAGCACTCCCAACACACTTTCTCAGGCTCACTCTCACTCTCACTCCCGGCACAGACCACCTCCCAAAGTGCAAACCTCCAAGCCATTTCTCCCACATGATAGGCCTAAGTGCTTAGAGCTGTTGCTGGTCTTCACCTTCCCTTGACACCGCTTTCACAGCCAAACACACTCTGCCCATCTGCCTTTGCCTTGCCTCCCAGCACTCCCAACACACTCTCACTCCCGGCACAGACCACCTCCCAAAGTGCAAACCGCCAAGCGATATCTGACAAACGCTAAATCTAAGGGCTTAGAGCTGTTGCTGGTCCTCACCTTCCCTTGACACCGCTTTCACAGCCAAACGCACTCTGCCCATCTGCACTGCCCTTGCCTCCCAGCACTCCCAACACACATTATCAGGCACGCTCACGCTCTCACTCTGACTCCCAGCACAGACCACCTCCCAAAGTGAAAATACCCAAGCCATTTCTGACACACGCTACATCTACGGGCTTAGAGCTGAGACTGGTCCTCACCTTCCCTTGACACCGCTTTCACAGCCAAACGCACTCTGCCCATCTGCGCTGCCCTTGCCTCCCAGCACTCCCAACACACATTCTCAGGCTCACTATCACTCTCACTCCCGGCACATACCACCTCCCAAAGTGCAAACGTCCAAGCCATTTCTCCCCTATGATAGGCCTAAGGGCTTAGAGCTGTTGCTGGTCCTCACCTTCCCTTGACACTGCTTTCACAGACAAACACACTCTGGCCATCTGCGCTGCCCTTGCCTCACAGCACTCCCAACACACATTTTCAGGCTCACTCTCACTCTCACTCCCGGCACAGACCACCTCCCAAAGTGCAAACAGCCAAGCGATTTCTGACACACGCTACATCTAAGAGCTTAGAGCTGTTGCTGGTCCTCACCTTCCCTTGACACCGCTTTCACAGCCAAACACACTCTCCCCATCTACCCTGGCTTTGCCTCCCAGCACTCCCAACACACATTCTAAGGTTGAATCTCACTCTCACTCCCGGCACAGACCACCTCCCAAAGTGCAAACCTCCAAGCCATTTCTCCCATACGATAGGCCTAAGGGCTTAGAGCTGTTGCTGGTCCTCACCTTCCCTTGACACCGCTTTCACAGCCAAACACACTCTGGCCATCCGCCTTTGCCTTGCCTCCCAGCACTCCCAACACACATTCTCAGGTTGAATCTCACTCTCACTTCCGGCACAGACCACCTCCCACAGTGCAAACATCTAAGCCATTTCTCCCACACGATAAGCCTAAGGGCTTAGAGCTGTTGCTGGTCCTCACCTTCCCTTTGACACCGCTTTCACAGCCAAACACACTCTGGCCATCTGCGCTGCCCTTGCCTGCCAGCACTCCCAACACACGTTCTCACGCACACTCACGCTCTCACTCTCACTCCCAGCACAGACCACCTCCCAAAGTCAAAACACCCAACCGATTTCTGACATACGCTACATCTAAGGGCTTAGAGCTGTGGCTGGTCTTCACCTTCCCTTGACACTGCTTTCACAGACAAACACACTCTGGCCATCTGCGCTGCCCTTGCCTCACAGCACTCCCAACACACATTTTCACGCTCACTCTCACTCTCACTCCGGGCACAGCCCACCTCCCAAAGTGCAAACACCCAAGCGATTTCTGACACACGCTACATCTAAGGGCTTAGAGCTGTTGCTGGTCCTCACCTTCCCTTGACACCGCTTTCACAGACAAACACACTCTGGCCATCTACGCTGGTTTTGCCTCCCAGCACTCCCAAAACACATTCTCAGGTGGAATCTCTCTATCACTGCGGGCACAGACCACTATCCAAAGGGCAAATACCCAAGCGATTTCTGACACACGCTACATCTAAGGCCTTAGAGCTGTTGCTGGTCCTCACCTTCCCTTGACACCGCTTTCACAGACAAACACACTCTGCCCATCTGCCTTTGCCTTGCCTCCCAGCACTCCCAACACACTCTCACTACCGGCACAGACCACCTCCCAAAATGCCACCACCAAACCGATTTCTGACACACGCTACATCTAAGGGCTTAGAGCTGTTGCTGGTCCTCACCTTCCCTTGACACCGCTTTCACAGCCAAACGCACTCTGCCCATCTACCCTGGCTTTGCCTCCCAGCACTCCCAACACACATTCTCAGGTTGAATCTCACTCTCACTCCCGGCACAGACCACCTCCCAAAGTGCAAACGTCCAAGCCATTTCTCCCATACGATAGGCCTAAGGGCTTAGAGCTGTTGCTGGTCCTCACCTTCCCTTGACACCGCTTTCACAGCCAAACACACTCTGGCCATCTGCGCTGCCCTTGCCTCCCAGCACTCCCAACACACGTTCTCACGCACACTCACGCTCTCACTCTCACTCCCAGCACAGACCACCTCCCAAAGTCAAAACACCCAACCGATTTCTGACATACGCTACATCTAAGGGCTTAGAGCTGTGGCTGGTCCTTAACCTTCCCTTGACACCGCTTTCACAGCCAAACACACTCTGGCCATCTACGCTGGTTTTGCCTCCCAGCACTCCCAAAACACATTCTCAGGTTGAATCTCACTATCACTGCCGGCACAGACCACTTCCCAAAGAGCAAATACCCAAGTGATTTCTGGCACACGCTACATCTAAGGGCTTAGAGCTGTTGCTGGTCTTCACCTTCCCTTGACACCGCTTTCACAGACAAACACACTCTCCCCATCTACCCTGGCTTTGCCTCCCAGCACTCCCAACACACATTGTCAGGCTCAATCTCACTCTCACTCACGGCACAGACCACCTCCCAAAGTGAAAATACCCAAGGCATTTCTCCCATACGATAGGCCTAAGGGCTTAGAGCTGTTGCTGGTCCTCACCTTCCCTTGACACCGCTTTCACAGCCAAACACACGCTGCCCATCTACCCTGGCTTTGCCTCCCAGCACTCCCAAAACACATTCTCAGGTTGAATCTCATTCTCACTCCCGGCACAGACCACCTCCCAAAGTGCATATACCCAAGCGATTTCTGACACACGCTACATCTAAGGGCTTAGAGCTGTTGCTGGTCTTCACCTTCCCTTGACACCGCTTTCACAGCCAAACACACTCTGGCCATCTACGCTGGTTTTGCCTCCCAGCACTCCCAAAACACATTCTCAGGTTGAATCTCACTATCACTGCCGGCACAGACCACTATCCAAAGAGCAAATACCCAAGCGATTTCTGACACACGCTACATCTAAGGCCTTAGAGCTGTTGCTGCTCCTCACCTTCCCTTGACACCGCTTTCACAGACAAACACACTCTGCCCATCTGCCTTTGCCTTCCCTCCCAGCACTCCCAACACACTCTCACTACCGGCACAGACCACCTCCCAAAATGCCACCACCAAACCGATTTCTGACACACGCTACATCTAAGGGCTTAGAGCTGTTGCTGGTCCTCACCTTCCCTTGACACCGCTTTCACAGCCAAACGCACTCTGCCCATCTGCACTGCCCTTGCCTCCCAGCACTCCCAACACACATTCTCAGGCACGCTCACGCTCTCACTCTGACTCCCAGCACAGACCACCTCCCAAAGTGAAAATACCCAAGCCATTTCTGACACACGCTACATCTACGGGCTTAGAGCTGTGACTGGTCCTCACCTTCCCTTGACACCGCTTTCACAGCCAAACGCACTCTGGCCATCTGCGCTGCCCTTGCCTCCCAGCACTCCCAACACACATTCTCAGGCTCACTATCACTCTCACTCCCGGCACATACCACCTCCCAAAGTGCAAACGTCCAAGCCATTTCTCCCCTATGATAGGCCTAAGGGCTTAGAGCTGTTGCTGGTCCTCACCTTCCCTTGACACTGCTTTCACAGACAAACACACTCTGGCCATCTGCGCTGCCCTTGCCTCACAGCACTCCCAAAACACATTCTCAGGCGCACTTTCAGTCCAGGCACAGACCACCTCTCAAAGTGCCAACACCCAAGCGATTTCTGCCGCATGCTACATCTAAGGGCTTAGAGCTGTTGCTGCTCCTCACCTTCCCTTGACACCGCTTTCACAGACAAACACACTCTGCCCATCTGCCTTTGCCTTGCCTCCCAGCACTCCCAAATCACTCTCACTCCCGGCACACACCACCTCCCAAAGTCAAAACACCCAAGCGATTTCTGCCGCATGCTACATCTAAGGGCTTAGAGCTGTTGCTGCTCCTCACCTTCCCTTGACACCGCTTTCACAGCCAAACACACTCTGCCCATCTGCCTTTGCCTTGCCTCCCAGCACTCCCAAATCACTCTTACTCCCGGCACACACCACCTCCCAAAGTCAAAACACCCAAGCGATTTCTGCCGCATGCTACATCTAAGAGCTTAGAGCTGTTGCTGGTCTTCACCTTCCCTTGATACCGTTTCACAGCCAAGCACACTCTGGCCATCTACCCTGGCTTTGCCTCCCAGCACTCCCAACACACATTCTCAGGTTGAATCTCACTCTCACTCCCGGCACAGACCACCTCCCAAAGTGAAAATACCCAAGGCATTTCTCCCATACGATAGGCCTAAGGGCTTAGAGCTGTTGCTGGTCCTCACCTTCCCTTGACACCGCTTTCACAGGCAAACACACTCTGCCCATCTACGCTGGCTTTGCCTCCCAGCACTCCCAAAACACATTCTCAGGTTGAATCTCACTCTCACTCCCGGCACAGACCACCTCCCAAAGTGAATATACCCAAGCGATTTCTGACACACGCTACATCTAAGGGCTTAGAGCTGTTGCTGGTCCTCACCTTCCCTTGACACCGCTTTCACAGCCAAACGCACTCTGCCCATCTACCCTGGCTTTGCCTCCCAGCACTCCCAAAACACATTCTCAGGTTGAATCTCACTCTCACTCACGGCACAGACCACCTCCCAAAGTGAATATACCCAAGCGATTTCTGACACACGCTACATCTAAGGGCTTAGAGCTGTGGCTGGTCCTTAACCTTCCCTTGACACCGCTTTCACAGCCAAACACACTCTGGCCATCTACGCTGGTTTTGCCTCCCAGCACTCCCAAAACACATTCTCAGGTTGAATCTCACTATCACTGCCGGCACAGACCACTTCCCAAAGAGCAAATACCCAAGCTATTTCTGGCACACGCTACATCTAAGGGCTTAGAGCTGTTGCTGGTCTTCACCTTCCCTTGACACCGCTTTCACAGCCAAACACACTCTCCCCATCTACCCTGGCTTTGCCTCCCAGCACTCCCAACACACATTGTCAGGCTCAATCTCACTCTCACTCACGGCACAGACCACCTCCCAAAGTGAAAATACCCAAGGCATTTCTCCCATACGATAGGCCTAAGTGCTTAGAGCTGTTGCTGATCCTCACCTTCCCTTGACACCGCTTTCACAGCCAAACACACTCTGGCCATCTGCCTTTGCCTTCCCTCCCAGCACTCCCAACACACTCTCACTACCGGCACAGACCACCTCCAAAAATGCCACCACCAAACCAATTTCTGACACACGCTACATCTAAGGGCTTAGAGCTGTTGCTGGTCCTCACCTTCCCTTGACACCGCTTTCACAGCCAAACGCACTCTGCCCATCTGCACTGCCCTTGCCTCCCAGCACTCCCAACACACATTCTCAGGCTCACTATCACTCTCACTCCCGGCACAGACCAGCTCCCAAAGTGCAAACACCCAAGCGATTTCTGACACACACTACATCTAAGAGCTTAGAGCTGTTGCTGGTCCTCACCTTCCCTTGACACCGCTTTCACAGCCAAGCACACTCTGGCCATCTACCCTGGCTTTGCCTCCCAGCACTCCCAACACACATTCTCAGGCTCACTCTCACTCTCACTCACGGCACAGACCACCTCCCAAAGTGAAAATACCCAAGGCATTTCTCCCATACGATAGGCCTAAGGGCTTAGAGCTGTTGCTGGTCCTCACCTTCCCTTGACACCGCTTTCACAGGCAAACACACTCTGCCCATCTACCCTGGCTTTGCCTCCCAGCACTCCCAAAACACATTCTCAGGTTGAATCTCACTATCACTGCCGGCAAAGACCACCTCCCAAAGTGAGTATACCCAAGCGATTTCTGACACACGCTACATCTAAGGGCTTAGAGCTGTTGCTGGTCTTCACCTTCCCTTGACACCGCTTTCACAGCCAAACACACTCTGGCCATCTACGCTGGTTTTGCCTCCCAGCACTCCCAAAACACATTCTCAGGTTGAATCTCACTATCACTGCCGGCACAGACCACTTCCCAAAGAGCAAATACCCAAGCGATTTCTGATACACACTACATCTAAGGCCTTAGAGCTGTTGCTGGTCCTCACCTTCCCTTGACACCGCTTTCACAGCCAAACACACTCTGGCCATCTACGCTGGTTTTGCCTCCCAGCACTCCCAAAACACATTCTCAGGTGGAATCTCTCTATCACTGCGGGCACAGACCACTATCCAAAGGGCAAATACCCAAGCGATTTCTGACACACGCTACATCTAAGGCCTTAGAGCTGTTGCTGGTCCTCACCTTCCCTTGACACCGCTTTCACAGACAAACACACTCTGCCCATCTGCCTTTGCCTTGCCTCCCAGCACTCCCAACACACTCTCACTACCGGCACAGACCACCTCCCAAAATGCCACCACCAAACCGATTTCTGACACACGCTACATCTAAGGGCTTAGAGCTGTTGCTGGTCCTCACCTTCCCTTGACACCGCTTTCACAGCCAAACGCACTCTGCCCATCTGCACTGCCCTTGCCTCCCAGCACTCCCAACACACATTCTCAGGCACGCTCACGCTCTCACTCTGACTCCCAGCACAGACAACCTCCCAAAGTGAAAATACCCAAGCCATTTCTGACACACGCTACATCTACGGGCTTAGAGCTGTGACTGGTCCTCACCTTCCCTTGACACCGCTTTCACAGCCAAACGCACTCTGGCCATCTGCGCTGCCCTTGCCTCCCAGCACTCCCAACACACATTCCTAGGCTCACTATCACTCTCACTCCCGGGACACACCACCTCCCAAAGTGCAAACGTCCAAGCCATTTCTCCCCTACGATAGGCCTAAGGGCTTAGAGCTGTTGCTGGTCCTCACCTTCCCTTGACACTGCTTTCACAGACAAACACACTCTGGCCATCTGCGCTGCCCTTGCCTCACAGCACTCCCAACACACATTCTCAGGTTGAATCTCATTCTCACTCCCGGCACAGACCACCTCCCAAAGTGAATATACCCAAGCGATTTCTGACACACGCTACATCTAAGGGCTTAGAGCTGTTGCTGGTCTTCACCTTCCCTTGACACCGCTTTCACAGCCAAACACACTCTGCCCATCTACCCTGGTTTTGCCTCCCAGCAATCCCAACACACATTCTCAGGCTCAAACTCACTCTCACTCCCGGCACACAACACCTCTCAAAGTGCAAACGTCCAAGCATTTTCTACCGCATGCTACATCTAAGGGTTTAGAGCTGTTGCTGGTCCTCACCTTCCCTTGACACCGCTTTCACAGCCAAACACACTCTGCCCATCTGCCTTTGCCTCAACTCCCAGCACTCCCAACACACTTTCTCAGGCTCACTCTCACTCTCACTCCCGGCACAGACCACCTCCCAAAGTGCAAACCTCCAAGCCATTTCTCCCACATGATAGGCCTAAGTGCTTAGAGCTGTTGCTGGTCTTCACCTTCCCTTGACACCGCTTTCACAGCCAAACACACTCTGCCCATCTGCCTTTGCCTTGCCTCCCAGCACTCCCAACACACTCTCACTCCCGGCACAGACCACCTCCCAAAGTGCAAACCCCCAAGCGATATCTGACAAACGCTAAATCTAAGGGCTTAGAGCTGTTGCTGGTCCTCACCTTCCCTTGACACCGCTTTCACAGCCAAACGCACTCTGCCCATCTGCACTGCCCTTGCCTCCCAGCACTCCCAACACACATTATCAGGCACGCTCACGCTCTCACTCTGACTCCCAGCACAGACCACCTCCCAAAGTGAAAATACCCAAGCCATTTCTGACACACGCTACATCTACGGGCTTAGAGCTGTGACTGGTCCTCACCTTCCCTTGACACCGCTTTCACAGCCAAACGCACTCTGCCCATCTGCGCTGCCCTTGCCTCCCAGCACTCCCAACACACATTCTCAGTCTCACTATCACTCTCACTCCCGGCACACACCACCTCCCAAAGTGCAAACGTCCAAGCCATTTCTCCCCTATGATAGGCCTAAGGGCTTAGAGCTGTTGCTGGTCCTCACCTTCCCTTGACACTGCTTTCACAGACAAACACACTCTGGCCATCTGCGCTGCCCTTGCCTCACAGCACTCCCAACACACATTTTCAGGCTCACTCTCACTCTCACTCCCGGCACAGACCACCTCCCAAAGTGCAAACAGCCAAGCGATTTCTGACACACGCTACATCTAAGAGCTTAGAGCTGTTGCTGGTCCTCACCTTCCCTTGACACCGCTTTCACAGCCAAACACACTCTCCCCATCTACCCTGGCTTTGCCTCCCAGCACTCCCAACACACATTCTAAGGTTGAATCTCACTCTCACTCCCGGCACAGACCACCTCCCAAAGTGCAAACCTCCAAGCCATTTCTCCCATACGATAGGCCTAAGGGCTTAGAGCTGTTGCTGGTCCTCACCTTCCCTTGACACCGCTTTCACAGCCAAACACACTCTGGCCATCCGCCTTTGCCTTGCCTCCCAGCACTCCCAACACACATTCTCAGGTTGAATCTCACTCTCACTTCCGGCACAGACCACCTCCCACAGTGCAAACATCTAAGCCATTTCTCCCACACGATAAGCCTAAGGGCTTAGAGCTGTTGCTGGTCCTCACCTTCCCTTTGACACCGCTTTCACAGCCAAACACACTCTGGCCATCTGCGCTGCCCTTGCCTGCCAGCACTCCCAACACACGTTCTCACGCACACTCACGCTCTCACTCTCACTCCCAGCACAGACCACCTCCCAAAGTCAAAACACCCAACCGATTTGTGACATACGCTACATCTAAGGGCTTAGAGCTGTGGCTGGTCCTCACCTTCCCTTGACACTGCTTTCACAGACAAACACACTCTGGCCATCTGCGCTGCCCTTGCCTCACAGCACTCCCAACACACATTTTCACGCTCACTCTCACTCTCACTCCGGGCACAGCCCACCTCCCAAAGTGCAAACACCCAAGCGATTTCTGACACACGCTACATCTAAGGGCTTAGAGCTGTTGCTGGTCCTCACCTTCCCTTGACACCGCTTTCACAGACAAACACACTCTGGCCATCTACGCTGGTTTTGCCTCCCAGCACTCCCAAAACACATTCTCAGGTGGAATCTCTCTATCACTGCGGGCACAGACCACTATCCAAAGGGCAAATACCCAAGCGATTTCTGACACACGCTACATCTAAGGCCTTAGAGCTGTTGCTGGTCCTCACCTTCCCTTGACACCGCTTTCACAGACAAACACACTCTGCCCATCTGCCTTTGCCTTGCCTCCCAGCACTCCCAACACACTCTCACTACCGGCACAGACCACCTCCCAAAATGCCACCACCAAACCGTATTCTGACACACGCTACATCTAAGGGCTTAGAGCTGTTGCTGGTCCTCACCTTCCCTTGACACCGCTTTCACAGCCAAACGCACTCTGCCCATCTACCCTGGCTTTGCCTCCCAGCACTCCCAACACACATTCTCAGGTTGAATCTCACTCTCACTCCCGGCACAGACCACCTCCCAAAGTGCAAACGTCCAAGCCATTTCTCCCATACGATAGGCCTAAGGGCTTAGAGCTGTTGCTGGTCCTCACCTTCCCTTGACACCGCTTTCACAGCCAAACACACTCTGGCCATCTACGCTGGTTTTGCCTCCCAGCACTCCCAAAACACATTCTCAGGTTGAATCTCACTATCACTGCCGGCACAGACCACTTCCCAAAGACCAAATACCCAAGTGATTTCTGGCACACGCTACATCTAAGGGCTTAGAGCTGTTGCTGGTCTTCACCTTCCCTTGACACCGCTTTCACAGCCAAACACACTCTCCCCATCTACCCTGGCTTTGCCTCCCAGCACTCCCAACACACATTGTCAGGCTCAATCTCACTCTCACTCACGGCACAGACCACCTCCCAAAGTGAAAATACCCAAGGCATTTCTCCCATACGATAGGCCTAAGGGCTTAGAGCTGTTGCTGGTCCTCACCTTCCCTTGACACCGCTTTCACAGGCAAACACACTCTGCCCATCTACCCTGGCTTTGCCTCCCAGCACTCCCAAAACACATTCTCAGGTTGAATCTCATTCTCACTCCCGGCACAGACCACCTCCCAAAGTGAATATACCCAAGCGATTTCTGACACACGCTACATCTAAGGGCTTAGAGCTGTTGCTGGTCTTCACCTTCCCTTGACACCGCTTTCACAGCCAAACACACTCTGGCCATCTACGCTGGTTTTGCCTCCCAGCACTCCCAAAACACATTCTCAGGTTGAATCTCACTATCACTGCCGGCACAGACCACTATCCAAAGAGCAAATACCCAAGCGATTTCTGACACACGCTACATCTAAGGCCTTAGAGCTGTTGCTGCTCCTCACCTTCCCTTGACACCGCTTTCACAGACAAACACACTCTGCCCATCTGCCTTTGCCTTGCCTCCCAGCACTCCCAACACACTCTCACTACCGGCACAGACCACCTCCCAAAATGCCACCACCAAACCGATTTCTGACACACGCTACATCTAAGGGCTTAGAGCTGTTGCTGGTCCTCACCTTCCCTTGACACCGCTTTCACAGCCAAACGCACTCTGCCCATCTGCACTGCCCTTGCCTCCCAGCACTCCCAACACACATTCTCAGGCACGCTCACGCTCTCACTCTGACTCCCAGCACAGACCACCTCCCAAAGTGAAAATACCCAAGCCATTTCTGACACACGCTACATCTACGGGCTTAGAGCTGTGACTGGTCCTCACCTTCCCTTGACACCGCTTTCACAGCCAAACGCACTCTGCCCATCTGCGCTGCCCTTGCCTCCCAGCACTCCCAACACACATTCTCAGTCTCACTATCACTCTCACTCCCGGCACATACCACCTCCCAAAGTGCAAACGTCCAAGCCATTTCTCCCCTATGATAGGCCTAAGGGCTTAGAGCTGTTGCTGGTCCTCACCTTCCCTTGACACTGCTTTCACAGACAAACACACTCTGGCCATCTGCGCTGCCCTTGCCTCACAGCACTCCCAACACACATTTTCAGGCTCACTCTCACTCTCACTCCCGGCACAGACCACCTCCCAAAGTGCAAACACCCAAGCGATTTCTGACACACGCTACATCTAAGAGCTTAGAGCTGTTGCTGGTCCTCACCTTCCCTTGACACCGCTTTCACAGCCAAGCACACTCTGGCCATCTACCCTGGCTTTGCCTCCCAGCACTCCCAACACACATTCTCAGGCTCACTCTCACTCTCACTCACGGCACAGACCACCTCCCAAAGTGAAAATACCCAAGGCATTTCTCCCATACGATAGGCCTAAGGGCTTAGAGCTGTTGCTGGTCCTCACCTTCCCTTGACACCGCTTTCACAGGCAAACACACTCTGCCCATCTACCCTGGCTTTGCCTCCCAGCACTCCCAAAACACATTCTCAGGTTGAATCTCACTATCACTGCCGGCACAGACCACTATCCAAAGAGCAAATACCCAAGCGATTTCTGACACACGCTACATCTAAGGCCTTAGAGCTGTTGCTGGTCCTCACCTTCCCTTGACACCGCTTTCACAGACAAACACACTCTGCCCATCTGCCTTTGCCTTGCCTCCCAGCACTCCCAACACACTCTCACTACCGGCACAGACCACCTCCCAAAATGCCACCACCAAACCGATTTCTGACACACGCTATATCTAAGGGCTTAGAGCTGTTGCTGGTCCTCACCTTCCCTTGACACCG
The DNA here is from genome assembly GCF_030463565.1 of Pelecanus crispus. Taxonomy (NCBI): domain Eukaryota; kingdom Metazoa; phylum Chordata; class Aves; order Pelecaniformes; family Pelecanidae; genus Pelecanus; species Pelecanus crispus. The sequence goes on along the minus strand of NC_134660.1, from coordinate 9,202,932 downwards.
CTTTCACAGCCAAACGCACTCTGCCCATCTGCACTGCCCTTGCCTCCCAGCACTCCCAACACACATTCTCAGGCACGCTCACGCTCTCACTCTGACTCCCAGCACAGACCACCTCCCAAAGTGAAAATACCCAAGCCATTTCTGACACACGCTACATCTACGGGCTTAGAGCTGTGACTGGTCCTCACCTTCCCTTGACACCGCTTTCACAGCCAAACGCACTCTGCCCATCTGCGCTGCCCTTGCCTCCCAGCACTCCCAACACACATTCCTAGGCTCACTATCACTCTCACTCCCGGCACACACCACCTCCCAAAGTGCAAACGTCCAAGCCATTTCTCCCCTGCGATAGGCCTAAGGGCTTAGAGCTGTTGCTGGTCCTCACCTTCCCTTGACACTGCTTTCACAGACAAACACACTCTGGCCATCTGCGCTGCCCTTGCCTCACAGCACTCCCAACACACATTTTCAGGCTCACTCTCACTCTCACTCCCGGCACAGACCACCTCCCAAAGTGCAAACAGCCAAGCGATTTCTGACACACGCTACATCTAAGAGCTTAGAGCTGTTGCTGGTCCTCACCTTCCCTTGACACCGCTTTCACAGCCAAGCACACTCTGGCCATCTACCCGGGCTTTGCCTCCCAGCACTCCCAACACACATTCTCAGGCTCACTCTCACTCTCACTCCCAGCACAGACCACCTCCCAAAGTGCAAACCTCCAAGCCATTTCTCCCATACGATAGGCCTAAGGGCTTAGAGCTGTTGCTGGTCCTCACCTTCCCTTGACACCGCTTTCACAGCCAAGCACACTCTGGCCATCTACCCTGGCTTTGCCTCCCAGCACTCCCAACACACATTCTCAGGCTCACTCTCACTCTCACTCACGGCACAGACCACCTCCCAAAGTGAAAATACCCAAGGCATTTCTCCCATACGATAGGCCTAAGGGCTTAGAGCTGTTGCTGGTCCTCACCTTCCCTTGACACCGCTTTCACAGGCAAACACACGCTGCCCATCTACCCTGGCTTTGCCTCCCAGCACTCCCAAAACACATTCTCAGGTTGAATCTCACTATCACTGCCGGCAAAGACCACCTCCCAAAGTGAATATACCCAAGCGATTTCTGACACACGCTACATCTAAGGGCTTAGAGCTGTTGCTGGTCTTCACCTTCCCTTGACACCGCTTTCACAGCCAAACACACTCTGGCCATCTACGCTGGTTTTGCCTCCCAGCACTCCCAAAACACATTCTCAGGTTGAACCTCACTATCACGGCCGGCACAGACCACTTCCCAAAGAGCAAATACCCAAGCGATTTCTGACACACACTACATCTAAGGCCTTAGAGCTGTTGCTGGTCCTCACCTTCCCTTGACACCGCTTTCACAGACAAACACACTCTGCCCATCTGCCTTTGCCTTGCCTCCCAGCACTCCCAACACACTCTCACTACCGGCACAGACCACCTCCCAAAATGCCACCACCAAACCGATTTCTGACACACGCTACATCTAAGGGCTTAGAGCTGTTGCTGGTCCTCACCTTCCCTTGACACCGCTTTCACAGCCAAACGCACTCTGCCCATCTGCACTGCCCTTGCCTCCCAGCACTCCCAACACACATTCTCAGGCACGCTCACGCTCTCACTCTGACTCCCAGCACAGACCACCTCCCAAAGTGAAAATACCCAAGCCATTTCTGACACACGCTACATCTACGGGCTTAGAGCTGTTGCTGGTCCTCACCTTCCCTTGACACCGCTTTCACAGCCAAACGCACTCTGCCCATCTGCGCTGCCCTTGCCTCCCAGCACTCCCAACACACATTCCTAGGCTCACTATCACTCTCACTCCCGGCACACACCACCTCCCAAAGTGCAAACGTCCAAGCCATTTCTCCCCTACGATAGGCCTAAGGGCTTAGAGCTGTTGCTGGTCCTCACCTTCCCTTGACACTGCTTTCACAGACAAACACACTCTGGCCATCTGCGCTGCCCTTGCCTCACAGCACTCCCAACACACATTTTCAGGCTCACTCTCACTCTCACTCCCGGCACAGACCACCTCCCAAAGTGCAAACAGCCAAGCGATTTCTGACACACGCTACATCTAAGAGCTTAGAGCTGTTGCTGGTCCTCACCTTCCCTTGACACCGCTTTCACAGCCAAGCACACTCTGGCCATCTACCCGGGCTTTGCCTCCCAGCACTCCCAACACACATTCTCAGGCTCACTCTCACTCTCACTCTCACTCCCAGCACAGACCACCTCCCAAAGTGCAAACCTCCAAGCCATTTCTCCCATACGATAGGCCTAAGGGCTTAGAGCTGTTGCTGGTCTTCACCTTCCCTTGACACCGCTTTCACAGCCAAACACACTCTGCCCATCTACCCTGGTTTTGCCTCCCACCAATCCCAAAACACATTCTCAGGCTCAAACTCACTCTCACTCCAGGCACACAACACCTCTCAAAGTGCAAACGTCCAAGCATTTTCTGCCGCATGCTACATCTAAGGGCTTAGAGCTGTTGCTGGTCCTCACCTTCCCTTGACACCGCTTTCACAGCCAAACACATTCTGCCCATCTGCCTTTGCCTCAACTCCCAGCACTCCCAACACACTTTCTCAGGCTCACTCTCACTCTCACTCCCGGCACAGACCACCTCCCAAAGTGCAAACCTCCAAGCCATTTCTCCCACACGATAGGCCTAAGTGCTTAGAGCTGTTGCTGGTCCTCACCTTCCCTTGACACCGCTTTCACAGCCAAACACACTCTGCCCATCTGCCTTTGCCTTGCCTCCCAGCACTCCCAACACACTCTCACTACCGGCACAGACCACCTCCCAAAATGCCACCACCAAACCGATTTCTGACACACGCTACATCTAAGGGCTTAGAGCTGTTGCTGGTCCTCACCTTCCCTTGACACCGCTTTCAAAGCCAAACGCACTCTGCCCATCTACCCTGGCTTTGCCTCCCAGCACTCCCAACACACATTCTCAGGTTGAATCTCACTCTCACTCCCGGCACAGACCACCTCCCAAAGTGCAAACGTCCAAGCCATTTCTCCCATACAATAGGCCTAAGGGCTTAGAGCTGTTGCTGGTCCTCACCTTCCCTTGACACCGCTTTCACAGCCAAACGCACTCTGCCCATCTGCGCTGCCCTTGCCTCACAGCACTCCCAACACACATTTATAGGCTCACTCTCACTCTCACTCCCGGCACAGACCACCTCCCAAAGTCAAAACAGCCAAGCGATTTCTGACACACGCTACATCTAAGAGCTTAGAGCTGTGGCTGGTCCTCACCTTCCCTTGACACCGCTTTCACAGCCAAACACACTCTGCCCATCTACCCTGTCTTTGCCTCCCAGCACTCCCAACACACATTCTCAGGCTCACTCTCACTCTCACTCACGGCACAGACCACCTCCCAAAGTGCAAACATCCAAGCCATTTCTCCCATACGATAGGCCTAAGGGCTTAGAGCTGTTGCTGGTCCTCACCTTCCCTTGACACCGCTTTCACAGCCAAACACAATCTGCCCATCTGCGCTGCCCTTGCCTCCCAGCACTCCCAACACACATTCTCAGGCTCAATCTCACTCTCACTCCCGGCACACAACACCTCTCAAAGTGCAAACGTCCAAGCATTTTCTGCCGCATGCTACATCTAAGGGCTTAGAGCTGTTGCTGCTCCTCACCTTCCCTTGACACTGCTTTCACAGCCAAACACAATCTGCCCATCTGCCTTTGCCTCAACTCCCAGCACTCCCAACACACATTCTCAGGCTCACTCTCACTCTCAATCCCGGCACAGACCACCTCCCAAAGTGCAAACCTCCAAGCCATTTCTCCCACACGATAGGCCTAAGTGCTTAGAGCTGTTGCTGGTCCTCACCTTCCCTTGACACCGCTTTCACAGGCAAACACACTCTGCCCATCTGCCTTTGCCTTGCCTCCCAGCACTCCCAAAACACTCTCACTCCCGGCACAGACCACCTCCCAAAGTGCAAACCCCCAAGCGATATCTGACAAACGCTAAATCTAAGGGCTTAGAGCTGTTGCTGGTCCTCACCTTCCCTTGACACCGCTTTCACAGCCAAACACACTCTGCCCATCTACCCTGGCTTTGCCTCCCAGCACTCCCAACACACATTCTCAGGTTGAATCTCATTCTCACTCCCGGAACAGACCACCTCCCAAAGTGAAAATACCCAAGCGATTTCTGACACAAGCTACATCTAAGGGCTTAGAGCTGTTGCTGCTCCTCACCTTCCCTTGACACCGCTTTCACAGCCAAACGCACTCTGGCCATCCACCTTTGCCTTGCCTCCCAGCACTCCCAACACACATTCTCAGGCTCAATCTCACACTCACTCCCGGCACAGACCACCTCCCAAAGTGCAAACGTCCATGCCATTTCTCCCCTACGGTAGGCCTAAGGGCTTAGAGCTGTTGCTGGTCCTCACCTTCCCTTGACACGGCTTTCACAGACAAACACACTCTGGCCATCTGCGCTGCCCTTGCCTCACAGCACTCCCAAAACACATTCTCAGGCGCACTTTCAGTCCAGGCACAGACCACCTCTCAAAGTGCCAACACCCAAGCGATTTCTGCCGCATGCTACATCTAAGGGCTTAGAGCTGTTGCTGCTCCTCACCTTCCCTTGACACCGCTTTCACAGCCAAACACACTCTGCCCATCTGCCTTTGCCTTGCCTCCCAGCACTCCCAAATCACTCTTACTCCCGGCACACACCACCTCCCAAAGTCAAAACACCCAAGCGATTTCTGCCGCATGCTACATCTAAGAGCTTAGAGCTGTTGCTGGTCTTCACCTTCCCTTGATACCGTTTCACAGCCAAGCACACTCTGGCCATCTACCCTGGCTTTGCCTCCCAGCACTCCCAACACACATTGTCAGGCTCAATCTCACTCTCACTCACGGCACAGACCACCTCCCAAAGTGAAAATACCCAAGGCATTTCTCCCATACGATAGGCCTAAGGGCTTAGAGCTGTTGCTGGTCCTCACCTTCCCTTGACACCGCTTTCACAGCCAAACACACGCTGCCCATCTACGCTGGCTTTGCCTCCCAGCACTCCCAAAACACATTCTCAGGTTGAATCTCACTCTCACTCCCGGCACAGACCACCTCCCAAAGTGAATATACCCAAGCGATTTCTGACACACGCTACATCTAAGGGCTTAGAGCTGTTGCTGGTCCTCACCTTCCCTTGACACCGCTTTCACAGACAAACACACTCTGGCCATCTACGCTGGTTTTGCCTCCCAGCACTCCCAAAACACATTCTCAGGTGGAATCTCTCTATCACTGCGGGCACAGACCACTATCCAAAGGGCAAATACCCAAGCGATTTCTGACACACGCTACATCTAAGGCCTTAGAGCTGTTGCTGGTCCTCACCTTCCCTTGACACCGCTTTCACAGACAAACACACTCTGCCCATCTGCCTTTGCCTTGCCTCCCAGCACTCCCAACACACTCTCACTACCGGCACAGACCACCTCCCAAAATGCCACCACCAAACCGATTTCTGACACACGCTACATCTAAGGGCTTAGAGCTGTTGCTGGTCCTCACCTTCCCTTGACACCGCTTTCACAGCCAAACGCACTCTGCCCATCTACCCTGGCTTTGCCTCCCAGCACTCCCAACACACATTCTCAGGTTGAATCTCACTCTCACTCCCGGCACAGACCACCTCCCAAAGTGCAAACGTCCAAGCCATTTCTCCCATACGATAGGCCTAAGGGCTTAGAGCTGTTGCTGGTCCTCACCTTCCCTTGACACCGCTTTCACAGCCAAACGCACTCTGCCCATCTGCGCTGCCCTTGCCTCACAGCACTCCCAACACACATTTATAGGCTCACTCTCACTCTCACTCCCGGCACAGACCACCTCCCAAAGTCAAAACACCCAAGCGATTTCTGACACACGCTACATCTAAGAGCTTAGAGCTGTGGCTGGTCCTCACCTTCCCTTGACACCGCTTTCACAGCCAAACACACTCTGCCCATCTACCCTGGCTTTGCCTCCCAGCACTCCCAACACACATTCTCAGGCTCACTCTCACTCTCACTCACGGCACAGACCACCTCCCAAAGTGCAAACATCCAAGCCATTTCTCCCATACGATAGGCCTAAGGGCTTAGAGCTGTTGCTGGTCCTCACCTTCCCTTGACACCGCTTTCACAGCCAAACACAATCTGCCCATCTGCGCTGCCCTTGCCTCCCAGCACTCCCAACACACATTCTCAGGCTCAATCTCACTCTCACTCCCGGCACACAACACCTCTCAAAGTGCAAACGTCCAAGCATTTTCTGCCGCATGCTACATCTAAGGGCTTAGAGCTGTTGCTGCTCCTCACCTTCCCTTGACACTGCTTTCACAGCCAAACACAATCTGCCCATCTGCCTTTGCCTCAACTCCCAGCACTCCCAACACACATTCTCAGGCTCACTCTCACTCTCAATCCCGGCACAGACCACCTCCCAAAGTGCAAACCTCCAAGCCATTTCTCCCACACGATAGGCCTAAGTGCTTAGAGCTGTTGCTGGTCCTCACCTTCCCTTGACACCGCTTTCACAGCCAAACACACTCTGCCCATCTGCCTTTGCCTTGCCTCCCAGCACTCCCAAAACACTCTCACTCCCGGCACAGACCACCTCCCAAAGTGCAAACCCCCAAGCGATATCTGACAAACGCTAAATCTAAGGGCTTAGAGCTGTTGCTGGTCCTCACCTTCCCTTGACACCGCTTTCACAGCCAAACACACTCTGCCCATCTACCCTGGCTTTGCCTCCCAGCACTCCCAACACACATTCTCAGGTTGAATCTCATTCTCACTCCCGGAACAGACCAACTCCCAAAGTGAAAATACCCAAGCGATTTCTGACACAAGCTACATCTAAGGGCTTAGAGCTGTTGCTGCTCCTCACCTTCCCTTGACACCGCTTTCACAGCCAAACGCCCTCTGGCCATCCACCTTTGCCTTGCCTCCCAGCACTCCCAACACACATTCTCAGGCTCAATCTCACACTCACTCCCGGCACAGACCACCTCCCAAAGTGCAAACGTCCATGCCATTTCTCCCCTACGGTAGGCCTAAGGGCTTAGAGCTGTTGCTGGTCCTCACCTTCCCTTGACACGGCTTTCACAGACAAACACACTCTGGCCATCTGCGCTGCCCTTGCCTCACAGCACTCCCAAAACACATTCTCAGGCGCACTTTCAGTCCAGGCACAGACCACCTCTCAAAGTGCCAACACCCAAGCGATTTCTGCCGCATGCTACATCTAAGGGCTTAGAGCTGTTGCTGCTCCTCACCTTCCCTTGACACCGCTTTCACAGCCAAACACACTCTGCCCATCTGCCTTTGCCTTGCCTCCCAGCACTCCCAAATCACTCTTACTCCCGGCACACACCACCTCCCAAAGTCAAAACACCCAAGCGATTTCTGCCGCATGCTACATCTAAGAGCTTAGAGCTGTTGCTGGTCTTCACCTTCCCTTGATACCGTTTCACAGCCAAGCACACTCTGGCCATCTACCCTGGCTTTGCCTCCCAGCACTCCCAACACACATTCTCAGGTTGAATCTCACTCTCACTCCCGGCACAGACCACCTCCCAAAGTGAAAATACCCAAGGCATTTCTCCCATACGATAGGCCTAAGGGCTTAGAGCTGTTGCTGGTCCTCACCTTCCCTTGACACGGCTTTCACAGACAAACACACTCTGGCCATCTGCGCTGCCCTTGCCTCACAGCACTCCCAAAACACATTCTCAGGCGCACTTTCAGTCCAGGCACAGACCACCTCTCAAAGTGCCAACACCCAAGTGATTTCTGCCGCATGCTACATCTAAGGGCTTAGAGCTGTTGCTGCTCCTCACCTTCCCTTGACACCGCTTTCACAGACAAACACACTCTGCCCATCTGCCTTTGCCTTGCCTCCCAGCACTCCCAAATCACTCTCACTCCCGGCACACACCACCTCCCAAAGTCAAAACACCCAAGCGATTTCTGCCGCATGCTACATCTAAGGGCTTAGAGCTGTTGCTGCTCCTCACCTTCCCTTGACACCGCTTTCACAGCCAAACACACTCTGCCCATCTGCCTTTGCCTTGCCTCCCAGCACTCCCAAATCACTCTTACTCCCGGCACACACCACCTCCCAAAGTCAAAACACCCAAGCGATTTCTGCCGCATGCTACATCTAAGAGCTTAGAGCTGTTGCTGGTCTTCACCTTCCCTTGATACCGTTTCACAGCCAAGCACACTCTGGCCATCTACCCTGGCTTTGCCTCCCAGCACTCCCAACACACATTCTCAGGTTGAATCTCACTCTCACTCCCGGCACAGACCACCTCCCAAAGTGAAAATACCCAAGGCATTTCTCCCATACGATAGGCCTAAGGGCTTAGAGCTGTTGCTGGTCCTCACCTTCCCTTGACACCGCTTTCACAGGCAAACACACTCTGCCCATCTACGCTGGCTTTGCCTCCCAGCACTCCCAAAACACATTCTCAGGTTGAATCTCACTCTCACTCCCGGCACAGACCACCTCCCAAAGTGAATATACCCAAGCGATTTCTGACACACGCTACATCTAAGGGCTTAGAGCTGTTGCTGGTCCTCACCTTCCCTTGACACCGCTTTCACAGCCAAACACACTCTGGCCATCTACGCTGGTTTTGCCTCCCAGCACTCCCAAAACACATTCTCAGGTGGAATCTCTCTATCACTGCGGGCACAGACCACTATCCAAAGGGCAAATACCCAAGCGATTTCTGACACACGCTACATCTAAGGCCTTAGAGCTGTTGCTGGTCCTCACCTTCCCTTGACACCGCTTTCACAGACAAACACACTCTGCCCATCTGCCTTTGCCTTGCCTCCCAGCACTCCCAACACACTCTCACTACCGGCACAGACCACCTCCCAAAATGCCACCACCAAACCGATTTCTGACACACGCTACATCTAAGGGCTTAGAGCTGTTGCTGGTCCTCACCTTCCCTTGACACCGCTTTCACAGCCAAACGCACTCTGCCCATCTACCCTGGCTTTGCCTCCCAGCACTCCCAACACACATTCTCAGGTTGAATCTCACTCTCACTCCCGGCACAGACCACCTCCCAAAGTGCAAACGTCCAAGCCATTTCTCCCATACGATAGGCCTAAGGGCTTAGAGCTGTTGCTGGTCCTCACCTTCCCTTGACACCGCTTTCACAGCCAAACGCACTCTGCCCATCTGCGCTGCCCTTGCCTCACAGCACTCCCAACACACATTTATAGGCTCACTCTCACTCTCACTCCCGGCACAGACCACCTCCCAAAGTCAAAACACCCAAGCGATTTCTGACACACGCTACATCTAAGAGCTTAGAGCTGTGGCTGGTCCTCACCTTCCCTTGACACCGCTTTCACAGCCAAACACACTCTGCCCATCTACCCTGTCTTTGCCTCACAACACTCCCAACACACATTCTCAGGCTCAATCTCACTCTCACTCCCGGCACACAACACCTCCCAAAGTGCAAACGTCCAAGCATTTTCTGCCGCATGCTACATCTAAGGGCTTAGAGCTGTTGCTGCTCCTCACCTTCCCTTGACACTGCTTTCACAGCCAAACACAATCTGCCCATCTGCCTTTGCCTCAACTCCCAGCACTCCCAACACACATTCTCAGGCTCACTCTCACTCTCACTCCCGGCACAGACCACCTCCCAAAGTGCAAACCTCCAAGCCATTTCTCCCACACGATAGGCCTAAGTGCTTAGAGCTGTTGCTGGTCCTCACCTTCCCTTGACACCGCTTTCACAGCCAAACACACTCTGCCCATCTGCCTTTGCCTTGCCTCCCAGCACTCCCAAAGCACTCTCACTCCCGGCACAGACCACCTCCCAAAGTGCAAACCCCCAAGCGATATCTGACAAACGCTAAATCTAAGGGCTTAGAGCTGTTGCTGGTCCTCACCTTCCCTTGACACCGCTTTCACAGCCAAACACACTCTGCCCATCTACCCTGGCTTTGCCTCCCAGCACTCCCAACACACATTCTCAGGTTGAATCTCATTCTCACTCCCGGAACAGACCACCTCGCAAAGTGAAAATACCCAAGCGATTTCTGACACAAGCTACATCTAAGGGCTTAGAGCTGTTGCTGCTCCTCACCTTCCCTTGACACCGCTTTCACAGCCAAACGCACTCTGGCCATCCACCTTTGCCTTGCCTCCCAGCACTCCCAACACACATTCTCAGGCTCAATCTCACACTCACTCCCGGCACAGACCACCTCCCAAAGTGCAAACGTCCATGCCATTTCTCCCCTACGGTAGGCCTAAGGGCTTAGAGCTGTTGCTGGTCCTCACCTTCCCTTGACACGGCTTTCACAGACAAACACACTCTGGCCATCTGCGCTGCCCTTGCCTCACAGCACTCCCAAAACACATTCTCAGGCGCACTTTCAGTCCAGCCACAGACCACCTCTCAAAGTGCCAACACCCAAGTGATTTCTGCCGCATGCTACATCTAAGGGCTTAGAGCTGTTGCTGCTCCTCACCTTCCCTTGACACCGCTTTCACAGACAAACACACTCTGCCCATCTGCCTTTGCCTTGCCTCCCAGCACTCCCAAATCACTCTCACTCCCGGCACACACCACCTCCCAAAGTCAAAACACCCAAGCGATTTCTGCCGCATGCTACATCTAAGGGCTTAGAGCTGTTGCTGCTCCTCACCTTCCCTTGACACCGCTTTCACAGCCAAACACACTCTGCCCATCTGCCTTTGCCTTGCCTCCCAGCACTCCCAAATCACTCTTACTCCCGGCACACACCACCTCCCAAAGTCAAAACACCCAAGCGATTTCTGCCGCATGCTACATCTAAGAGCTTAGAGCTGTTGCTGGTCTTCACCTTCCCTTGATACCGTTTCACAGCCAAGCACACTCTGGCCATCTACCCTGGCTTTGCCTCCCAGCACTCCCAACACACATTCTCAGGTTGAATCTCACTCTCACTCCCGGCACAGACCACCTCCCAAAGTGAAAATACCCAAGGCATTTCTCCCATACGATAGGCCTAAGGGCTTAGAGCTGTTGCTGGTCCTCACCTTCCCTTGACACCGCTTTCACAGGCAAACACACTCTGCCCATCTACGCTGGCTTTGCCTCCCAGCACTCCCAAAACACATTCTCAGGTTGAATCTCACTCTCACTCCCGGCACAGACCACCTCCCAAAGTGAATATACCCAAGCGATTTCTGACACACGCTACATCTAAGGGCTTAGAGCTGTTGCTGGTCCTCACCTTCCCTTGACACCGCTTTCACAGACAAACACACTCTGGCCATCTACGCTGGTTTTGCCTCCCAGCACTCCCAAAACACATTCTCAGGTGGAATCTCTCTATCACTGCGGGCACAGACCACTATCCAAAGGGCAAATACCCAAGCGATTTCTGACACACGCTACATCTAAGGCCTTAGAGCTGTTGCTGGTCCTCACCTTCCCTTGACACCGCTTTCACAGACAAACACACTCTGCCCATCTGCCTTTGCCTTGCCTCCCAGCACTCCCAACACACTCTCACTACCGGCACAGACCACCTCCCAAAATGCCACCACCAAACCGATTTCTGACACACGCTACATCTAAGGGCTTAGAGCTGTTGCTGGTCCTCACCTTCCCTTGACACCGCTTTCACAGCCAAACGCACTCTGCCCATCTACCCTGGCTTTGCCTCCCAGCACTCCCAACACACATTCTCAGGTTGAATCTCACTCTCACTCCCGGCACAGACCACCTCCCAAAGTGCAAACGTCCAAGCCATTTCTCCCATACGATAGGCCTAAGGGCTTAGAGCTGTTGCTGGTCCTCACCTTCCCTTGACACCGCTTTCACAGCCAAACGCACTCTGCCCATCTGCGCTGCCCTTGCCTCACAGCACTCCCAACACACATTCTCAGGCTCAATCTCACTCTCACTCCCGGCACACAACACCTCCCAAAGTGCAAACGTCCAAGCATTTTCTGCCGCATGCTACATCTAAGGGCTTAGAGCTGTTGCTGCTCCTCACCTTCCCTTGACACTGCTTTCACAGCCAAACACAATCTGCCCATCTGCCTTTGCCTCAACTCCCAGCACTCCCAACACACATTCTCAGGCTCACTCTCACTCTCACTCCCGGCACAGACCACCTCCCAAAGTGCAAACCTCCAAGCCATTTCTCCCACACGATAGGCCTAAGTGCTTAGAGCTGTTGCTGGTCCTCACCTTCCCTTGACACCGCTTTCACAGCCAAACACACTCTGCCCATCTGCCTTTGCCTTGCCTCCCAGCACTCCCAAAACACTCTCACTCCCGGAACAGACCACCTCCCAAAGTGAAAATACCCAAGCGATTTCTGACACAAGCTACATCTAAGGGCTTAGAGCTGTTGCTGCTCCTCACCTTCCCTTGACACCGCTTTCACAGCCAAACACACTCTGCCCATCTACCCTGGCTTTGCCTCCCAGCACTCCCAACACACATTCTCAGGCTCAATCTCACACTCACTCCCGGCACAGACCACCTCCCAAAGTGCAAACGTCCATGCCATTTCTCCCCTAGGGTAGGCCTAAGGGCTTAGAGCTGTTGCTGGTCCTCACCTTCCCTTGACACGGCTTTCACAGACAAACACACTCTGGCCATCTGCGCTGCCCTTGCCTCACAGCACTCCCAAAACACATTCTCAGGCGCACTTTCAGTCCAGGCACAGACCACCTCTCAAAGTGCCAACACCCAAGCGATTTCTGCCGCATGCTACATCTAAGGGCTTAGAGCTGTTGCTGCTCCTCACCTTCCCTTGACACCGCTTTCACAGACAAACACACTCTGCCCATCTGCCTTTGCCTTGCCTCCCAGCACTCCCAAATCACTCTCACTCCCGGCACACACCACCTCCCAAAGTCAAAACACCCAAGCGATTTCTGCCGCATGCTACATCTAAGGGCTTAGAGCTGTTGCTGCTCCTCACCTTCCCTTGACACCGCTTTCACAGCCAAACACACTCTGCCCATCTGCCTTTGCCTTGCCTCCCAGCACTCCCAAATCACTCTTACTCCCGGCACACACCACCTCCCAAAGTCAAAACACCCAAGCGATTTCTGCCGCATGCTACATCTAAGAGCTTAGAGCTGTTGCTGGTCTTCACCTTCCCTTGATACCGTTTCACAGCCAAGCACACTCTGGCCATCTACCCTGGCTTTGCCTCCCAGCACTCCCAACACACATTCTCAGGTTGAATCTCACTCTCACTCCCGGCACAGACCACCTCCCAAAGTGAAAATACCCAAGGCATTTCTCCCATACGATAGGCCTAAGGGCTTAGAGCTGTTGCTGGTCCTCACCTTCCCTTGACACCGCTTTCACAGGCAAACACACTCTGCCCATCTACGCTGGCTTTGCCTCCCAGCACTCCCAAAACACATTCTCAGGTTGAATCTCACTCTCACTCCCGGCACAGACCACCTCCCAAAGTGAATATACCCAAGCGATTTCTGACACACGCTACATCTAAGGGCTTAGAGCTGTTGCTGGTCCTCACCTTCCCTTGACACCGCTTTCACAGCCAAACACACTCTGGCCATCTACGCTGGTTTTGCCTCCCAGCACTCCCAAAACACATTCTCAGGTGGAATCTCTCTATCACTGCGGGCACAGACCACTATCCAAAGGGCAAATACCCAAGCGATTTCTGACACACGCTACATCTAAGGCCTTAGAGCTGTTGCTGGTCCTCACCTTCCCTTGACACCGCTTTCACAGACAAACACACTCTGCCCATCTGCCTTTGCCTTGCCTCCCAGCACTCCCAACACACTCTCACTACCGGCACAGACCACCTCCCAAAATGCCACCACCAAACCGATTTCTGACACACGCTACATCTAAGGGCTTAGAGCTGTTGCTGGTCCTCACCTTCCCTTGACACCGCTTTCACAGCCAAACGCACTCTGCCCATCTACCCTGGCTTTGCCTCCCAGCACTCCCAACACACATTCTCAGGTTGAATCTCACTCTCACTCCCGGCACAGACCACCTCCCAAAGTGCAAACGTCCAAGCCATTTCTCCCATACGATAGGCCTAAGGGCTTAGAGCTGTTGCTGGTCCTCACCTTCCCTTGACACCGCTTTCACAGCCAAACGCACTCTGCCCATCTGCGCTGCCCTTGCCTCACAGCACTCCCAACACACATTTATAGGCTCACTCTCACTCTCACTCCCGGCACAGACCACCTCCCAAAGTCAAAACACCCAAGCGATTTCTGACACACGCTACATCTAAGAGCTTAGAGCTGTGGCTGGTCCTCACCTTCCCTTGACACCGCTTTCACAGCCAAACACACTCTGCCCATCTACCCTGTCTTTGCCTCACAACACTCCCAACACACATTCTCAGGCTCAATCTCACTCTCACTCCCGGCACACAACACCTCCCAAAGTGCAAACGTCCAAGCATTTTCTGCCGCATGCTACATCTAAGGGCTTAGAGCTGTTGCTGCTCCTCACCTTCCCTTGACACTGCTTTCACAGCCAAACACAATCTGCCCATCTGCCTTTGCCTCAACTCCCAGCACTCCCAACACACATTCTCAGGCTCACTCTCACTCTCACTCCCGGCACAGACCACCTCCCAAAGTGCAAACCTCCAAGCCATTTCTCCCACACGATAGGCCTAAGTGCTTAGAGCTGTTGCTGGTCCTCACCTTCCCTTGACACCGCTTTCACAGCCAAACACACTCTGCCCATCTGCCTTTGCCTTGCCTCCCAGCACTCCCAAAGCACTCTCACTCCCGGCACAGACCACCTCCCAAAGTGCAAACCCCCAAGCGATATCTGACAAACGCTAAATCTAAGGGCTTAGAGCTGTTGCTGGTCCTCACCTTCCCTTGACACCGCTTTCACAGCCAAACACACTCTGCCCATCTACCCTGGCTTTGCCTCCCAGCACTCCCAACACACATTCTCAGGTTGAATCTCATTCTCACTCCCGGAACAGACCACCTCGCAAAGTGAAAATACCCAAGCGATTTCTGACACAAGCTACATCTAAGGGCTTAGAGCTGTTGCTGCTCCTCACCTTCCCTTGACACCGCTTTCACAGCCAAACGCACTCTGGCCATCCACCTTTGCCTTGCCTCCCAGCACTCCCAACACACATTCTCAGGCTCAATCTCACACTCACTCCCGGCACAGACCACCTCCCAAAGTGCAAACGTCCATGCCATTTCTCCCCTACGGTAGGCCTAAGGGCTTAGAGCTGTTGCTGGTCCTCACCTTCCCTTGACACGGCTTTCACAGACAAACACACTCTGGCCATCTGCGCTGCCCTTGCCTCACAGCACTCCCAAAACACATTCTCAGGCGCACTTTCAGTCCAGCCACAGACCACCTCTCAAAGTGCCAACACCCAAGTGATTTCTGCCGCATGCTACATCTAAGGGCTTAGAGCTGTTGCTGCTCCTCACCTTCCCTTGACACCGCTTTCACAGACAAACACACTCTGCCCATCTGCCTTTGCCTTGCCTCCCAGCACTCCCAAATCACTCTCACTCCCGGCACACACCACCTCCCAAAGTCAAAACACCCAAGCGATTTCTGCCGCATGCTACATCTAAGGGCTTAGAGCTGTTGCTGCTCCTCACCTTCCCTTGACACCGCTTTCACAGCCAAACACACTCTGCCCATCTGCCTTTGCCTTGCCTCCCAGCACTCCCAAATCACTCTTACTCCCGGCACACACCACCTCCCAAAGTCAAAACACCCAAGCGATTTCTGCCGCATGCTACATCTAAGAGCTTAGAGCTGTTGCTGGTCTTCACCTTCCCTTGATACCGTTTCACAGCCAAGCACACTCTGGCCATCTACCCTGGCTTTGCCTCCCAGCACTCCCAACACACATTCTCAGGTTGAATCTCACTCTCACTCCCGGCACAGACCACCTCCCAAAGTGAAAATACCCAAGGCATTTCTCCCATACGATAGGCCTAAGGGCTTAGAGCTGTTGCTGGTCCTCACCTTCCCTTGACACCGCTTTCACAGGCAAACACACTCTGCCCATCTACGCTGGCTTTGCCTCCCAGCACTCCCAAAACACATTCTCAGGTTGAATCTCACTCTCACTCCCGGCACAGACCACCTCCCAAAGTGAATATACCCAAGCGATTTCTGACACACGCTACATCTAAGGGCTTAGAGCTGTTGCTGGTCCTCACCTTCCCTTGACACCGCTTTCACAGACAAACACACTCTGGCCATCTACGCTGGTTTTGCCTCCCAGCACTCCCAAAACACATTCTCAGGTGGAATCTCTCTATCACTGCGGGCACAGACCACTATCCAAAGGGCAAATACCCAAGCGATTTCTGACACACGCTACATCTAAGGCCTTAGAGCTGTTGCTGGTCCTCACCTTCCCTTGACACCGCTTTCACAGACAAACACACTCTGCCCATCTGCCTTTGCCTTGCCTCCCAGCACTCCCAACACACTCTCACTACCGGCACAGACCACCTCCCAAAATGCCACCACCAAACCGATTTCTGACACACGCTACATCTAAGGGCTTAGAGCTGTTGCTGGTCCTCACCTTCCCTTGACACCGCTTTCACAGCCAAACGCACTCTGCCCATCTACCCTGGCTTTGCCTCCCAGCACTCCCAACACACATTCTCAGGTTGAATCTCACTCTCACTCCCGGCACAGACCACCTCCCAAAGTGCAAACGTCCAAGCCATTTCTCCCATACGATAGGCCTAAGGGCTTAGAGCTGTTGCTGGTCCTCACCTTCCCTTGACACCGCTTTCACAGCCAAACGCACTCTGCCCATCTGCGCTGCCCTTGCCTCACAGCACTCCCAACACACATTCTCAGGCTCAATCTCACTCTCACTCCCGGCACACAACACCTCCCAAAGTGCAAACGTCCAAGCATTTTCTGCCGCATGCTACATCTAAGGGCTTAGAGCTGTTGCTGCTCCTCACCTTCCCTTGACACTGCTTTCACAGCCAAACACAATCTGCCCATCTGCCTTTGCCTCAACTCCCAGCACTCCCAACACACATTCTCAGGCTCACTCTCACTCTCACTCCCGGCACAGACCACCTCCCAAAGTGCAAACCTCCAAGCCATTTCTCCCACACGATAGGCCTAAGTGCTTAGAGCTGTTGCTGGTCCTCACCTTCCCTTGACACCGCTTTCACAGCCAAACACACTCTGCCCATCTGCCTTTGCCTTGCCTCCCAGCACTCCCAAAACACTCTCACTCCCGGAACAGACCACCTCCCAAAGTGAAAATACCCAAGCGATTTCTGACACAAGCTACATCTAAGGGCTTAGAGCTGTTGCTGCTCCTCACCTTCCCTTGACACCGCTTTCACAGCCAAACACACTCTGCCCATCTACCCTGGCTTTGCCTCCCAGCACTCCCAACACACATTCTCAGGCTCAATCTCACACTCACTCCCGGCACAGACCACCTCCCAAAGTGCAAACGTCCATGCCATTTCTCCCCTAGGGTAGGCCTAAGGGCTTAGAGCTGTTGCTGCTCCTCACCTTCCCTTGACACGGCTTTCACAGACAAACACACTCTGGCCATCTGCGCTGCCCTTGCCTCACAGCACTCCCAAAACACATTCTCAGGCGCACTTTCAGTCCAGGCACAGACCACCTCTCAAAGTGCCAACACCCAAGCGATTTCTGCCGCATGCTACATCTAAGGGCTTAGAGCTGTTGCTGCTCCTCACCTTCCCTTGACACCGCTTTCACAGACAAACACACTCTGCCCATCTGCCTTTGCCTTGCCTCCCAGCACTCCCAAATCACTCTCACTCCCGGCACACACCACCTCCCAAAGTCAAAACACCCAAGCGATTTCTGCCGCATGCTACATCTAAGGGCTTAGAGCTGTTGCTGCTCCTCACCTTCCCTTGACACCGCTTTCACAGCCAAACACACTCTGCCCATCTGCCTTTGCCTTGCCTCCCAGCACTCCCAAATCACTCTTACTCCCGGCACACACCACCTCCCAAAGTCAAAACACCCAAGCGATTTCTGCCGCATGCTACATCTAAGAGCTTAGAGCTGTTGCTGGTCTTCACCTTCCCTTGATACCGTTTCACAGCCAAGCACACTCTGGCCATCTACCCTGGCTTTGCCTCCCAGCACTCCCAACACACATTCTCAGGTTGAATCTCACTCTCACTCCCGGCACAGACCACCTCCCAAAGTGAAAATACCCAAGGCATTTCTCCCATACGATAGGCCTAAGGGCTTAGAGCTGTTGCTGGTCCTCACCTTCCCTTGACACCGCTTTCACAGGCAAACACACTCTGCCCATCTACCCTGGCTTTGCCTCCCAGCACTCCCAAAACACATTCTCAGGTTGAATCTCACTCTCACTCACGGCACAGACCACCTCCCAAAGTGAATATACCCAAGCGATTTCTGACACACGCTACATCTAAGGGCTTAGAGCTGTGGCTGGTCCTTAACCTTCCCTTGACACCGCTTTCACAGCCAAACACACTCTGGCCATCTACGCTGGTTTTGCCTCCCAGCACTCCCAAAACACATTCTCAGGTTGAATCTCACTATCACTGCCGGCACAGACCACTTCCCAAAGAGCAAATACCCAAGCTATTTCTGGCACACGCTACATCTAAGGGCTTAGAGCTGTTGCTGGTCTTCACCTTCCCTTGACACCGCTTTCACAGCCAAACACACTCTCCCCATCTACCCTGGCTTTGCCTCCCAGCACTCCCAACACACATTGTCAGGCTCAATCTCACTCTCACTCACGGCACAGACCACCTCCCAAAGTGAAAATACCCAAGGCATTTCTCCCATACGATAGGCCTAAGTGCTTAGAGCTGTTGCTGATCCTCACCTTCCCTTGACACCGCTTTCACAGCCAAACACACTCTGGCCATCTGCCTTTGCCTTCCCTCCCAGCACTCCCAACACACTCTCACTACCGGCACAGACCACCTCCAAAAATGCCACCACCAAACCAATTTCTGACACACGCTACATCTAAGGGCTTAGAGCTGTTGCTGGTCCTCACCTTCCCTTGACACCGCTTTCACAGCCAAACGCACTCTGCCCATCTGCACTGCCCTTGCCTCCCAGCACTCCCAACACACATTCTCAGGCACGCTCACGCTCTCACTCTGACTCCCAGCACAGACCACCTCCCAAAGTGAAAATACCCAAGCCATTTCTGACACACGCTACATCTACGGGCTTAGAGCTGTGACTGGTCCTCACCTTCCCTTGACACCGCTTTCACAGCCAAACGCACTCTGCCCATCTGCACTGCCCTTGCCTCCCAGCACTCCCAACACACATTCTCAGGTTCACTATCACTCTCACTCCCGGCACAGACCACCTCCCAAAGTGCAAACACCCAAGCGATTTCTGACACACGCTACATCTAAGAGCTTAGAGCTGTTGCTGGTCCTCACCTTCCCTTGACACCGCTTTCACAGCCAAGCACACTCTGGCCATCTACCCTGGCTTTGCCTCCCAGCACTCCCAACACACATTCTCAGGCTCACTCTCACTCTCACTCACGGCACAGACCACCTCCCAAAGTGAAAATACCCAAGGCATTTCTCCCATACGATAGGCCTAAGGGCTTAGAGCTGTTGCTGGTCCTCACCTTCCCTTGACACCGCTTGCACAGGCAAACACACTCTGCCCATCTACCCTGGCTTTGCCTCCCAGCACTCCCAAAACACATTCTCAGGTTGAATCTCACTATCACTGCCGGCAAAGACCACCTCCCAAAGTGAGTATACCCAAGCGATTTCTGACACACGCTACATCTAAGGGCTTAGAGCTGTTGCTGGTCTTCACCTTCCCTTGACACCGCTTTCACAGCCAAACACACTCTGGCCATCTACGCTGGTTTTGCCTCCCAGCACTCCCAAAACACATTCTCAGGTTGAATCTCACTATCACTGCCGGCACAGACCACTTCCCAAAGAGCAAATACCCAAGCGATTTCTGATACACACTACATCTAAGGCCTTAGAGCTGTTGCTGGTCCTCACCTTCCCTTGACACCGCTTTCACAGCCAAACACACTCTGGCCATCTACGCTGGTTTTGCCTCCCAGCACTCCCAAAACACATTCTCAGGTGGAATCTCTCTATCACTGCGGGCACAGACCACTATCCAAAGGGCAAATACCCAAGCGATTTCTGATACACGCTACATCTAAGGCCTTAGAGCTGTTGCTGGTCCTCACCTTCCCTTGACACCGCTTTCACAGCCAAACACACTCTGCCCATCTGCCTTTGCCTTGCCTCCCAGCACTCCCAACACACTCTCACTACCGGCACAGACCACCTCCCAAAATGCCACCACCAAACCGATTTCTGACACACGCTACATCTAAGGGCTTAGAGCTGTTGCTGGTCCTCACCTTCCCTTGACACCGCTTTCACAGCCAAACGCACTCTGCCCATCTGCACTGCCCTTGCCTCCCAGCACTCCCAACACACATTCTCAGGCACGCTCACGCTCTCACTCTGACTCCCAGCACAGACAACCTCCCAAAGTGAAAATACCCAAGCCATTTCTGACACACGCTACATCTACGGGCTTAGAGCTGTGACTGGTCCTCACCTTCCCTTGACACCGCTTTCACAGCCAAACGCACTCTGGCCATCTGCGCTGCCCTTGCCTCCCAGCACTCCCAACACACATTCCTAGGCTCACTATCACTCTCACTCCCGGGACACACCACCTCCCAAAGTGCAAACGTCCAAGCCATTTCTCCCCTACGATAGGCCTAAGGGCTTAGAGCTGTTGCTGGTCCTCACCTTCCCTTGACACTGCTTTCACAGACAAACACACTCTGGCCATCTGCGCTGCCCTTGCCTCACAGCACTCCCAACACACATTCTCAGGTTGAATCTCATTCTCACTCCCGGCACAGACCACCTCCCAAAGTGAATATACCCAAGCGATTTCTGACACACGCTACATCTAAGGGCTTAGAGCTGTTGCTGGTCTTCACCTTCCCTTGACACCGCTTTCACAGCCAAACACACTCTGCCCATCTACCCTGGTTTTGCCTCCCAGCAATCCCAACACACATTCTCAGGCTCAAACTCACTCTCACTCCCGGCACACAACACCTCTCAAAGTGCAAACGTCCAAGCATTTTCTACCGCATGCTACATCTAAGGGCTTAGAGCTGTTGCTGGTCCTCACCTTCCCTTGACACCGCTTTCACAGCCAAACACACTCTGCCCATCTGCCTTTGCCTCAACTCCCAGCACTCCCAACACACTTTCTCAGGCTCACTCTCACTCTCACTCCCGGCACAGACCACCTCCCAAAGTGCAAACCTCCAAGCCATTTCTCCCACATGATAGGCCTAAGTGCTTAGAGCTGTTGCTGGTCTTCACCTTCCCTTGACACCGCTTTCACAGCCAAACACACTCTGCCCATCTGCCTTTCCCTTGCCTCCCAGCACTCCCAACACACTCTCACTCCCGGCACAGACCACCTCCCAAAGTGCAAACCCCCAAGCGATATCTGACAAACGCTAAATCTAAGGGCTTAGAGCTGTTGCTGGTCCTCACCTTCCCTTGACACCGCTTTCACAGCCAAACGCACTCTGCCCATCTGCACTGCCCTTGCCTCCCAGCACTCCCAACACACATTCTCAGGCACGCTCACGCTCTCACTCTGACTCCCAGCACAGACCACCTCCCAAAGTGAAAATACCCAAGCCATTTCTGACACACGCTACATCTACGGGCTTAGAGCTGTGACTGGTCCTCACCTTCCCTTGACACCGCTTTCACAGCCAAACACACTCTGGCCATCCGCCTTTGCCTTGCCTCCCAGCACTCCCAACACACATTCTCAGGCTCACTATCACTCTCACTCCCGGCACATACCACCTCCCAAAGTGCAAACGTCCAAGCCATTTCTCCCCTATGATAGGCCTAAGGGCTTAGAGCTGTTGCTGGTCCTCACCTTCCCTTGACACTGCTTTCACAGACAAACACACTCTGGCCATCTGCGCTGCCCTTGCCTCACAGCACTCCCAACACACATTTTCAGGCTCACTCTCACTCTCACTCCCGGCACAGACCACCTCCCAAAGTGCAAACAGCCAAGCGATTTCTGACACACGCTACATCTAAGAGCTTAGAGCTGTTGCTGGTCCTCACCTTCCCTTGACACCGCTTTCACAGCCAAACACACTCTCCCCATCTACCCTGGCTTTGCCTCCCAGCACTCCCAACACACATTCTAAGGTTGAATCTCACTCTCACTCCCGGCACAGACCACCTCCCAAAGTGCAAACCTCCAAGCCATTTCTCCCATACGATAGGCCTAAGGGCTTAGAGCTGTTGCTGGTCCTCACCTTCCCTTGACACCGCTTTCACAGCCAAACACACTCTGGCCATCCGCCTTTGCCTTGCCTCCCAGCACTCCCAACACACATTCTCAGGTTGAATCTCACTCTCACTTCCGGCACAGACCACCTCCCAAAGTGCAAACATCTAAGCCATTTCTCCCACACGATAAGCCTAAGGGCTTAGAGCTGTTGCTGGTCCTCACCTTCCCTTTTACACCGCTTTCACAGCCAAACACACTCTGGCCATCTGCGCTGCCCTTGCCTGCCAGCACTCCCAACACACGTTCTCACGCACACTCACGCTCTCACTCTCACTCCCAGCACAGACCACCTCCCAAAGTCAAAACACCCAACCGATTTCTGACATACGCTACATCTAAGGGCTTAGAGCTGTGGCTGGTCCTCACCTTCCCTTGACACCGCTTTCACAGGCAAACACACTCTGGCCATCTGCGCTGCCCTTGCCTCACAGCACTCCCAACACACATTTTCACGCTCACTCTCACTCTCACTCCGGGCACAGCCCACCTCCCAAAGTGCAAACACCCAAGCGATTTCTGACACACGCTACATCTAAGGGCTTAGAGCTGTTGCTGGTCCTCACCTTCCCTTGACACCGCTTTCACAGACAAACACACTCTGGCCATCTACGCTGGTTTTGCCTCCCAGCACTCCCAAAACACATTCTCAGGTGGAATCTCTCTATCACTGCGGGCACAGACCACTATCCAAAGGGCAAATACCCAAGCGATTTCTGACACACGCTACATCTAAGGCCTTAGAGCTGTTGCTGGTCCTCACCTTCCCTTGACACCGCTTTCACAGACAAACACACTCTGCCCATCTGCCTTTGCCTTCCCTCCCAGCACTCCCAACACACTCTCACTACCGGCACAGACCACCTCCCAAAATGCCACCACCAAACCGATTTCTGACACACGCTACATCTAAGGGCTTAGAGCTGTTGCTGGTCCTCACCTTCCCTTGACACCGCTTTCACAGCCAAACGCACTCTGCCCATCTACCCTGGCTTTGCCTCCCAGCACTCCCAACACACATTCTCAGGTTGAATCTCACTCTCACTCCCGGCACAGACCACCTCCCAAAGTGCAAACGTCCAAGCCATTTCTCCCATACGATAGGCCTAAGGGCTTAGAGCTGTTGCTGGTCCTCACCTTCCCTTGACACCGCTTTCACAGCCAAACACACTCTGGCCATCTGCGCTGCCCTTGCCTCCCAGCACTCCCAACACACGTTCTCACGCACACTCACGCTCTCACTCTCACTCCCAGCACAGACCACCTCCCAAAGTCAAAACACCCAACCGATTTCTGACATACGCTACATCTAAGGGCTTAGAGCTGTGGCTGGTCCTTAACCTTCCCTTGACACCGCTTTCACAGCCAAACACACTCTGGCCATCTACGCTGGTTTTGCCTCCCAGCACTCCCAAAACACATTCTCAGGTTGAATCTCACTATCACTGCCGGCACAGACCACTTCCCAAAGAGCAAATACCCAAGTGATTTCTGGCACACGCTACATCTAAGGGCTTAGAGCTGTTGCTGGTCTTCACCTTCCCTTGACACCGCTTTCACAGCCAAACACACTCTCCCCATCTACCCTGGCTTTGCCTCCCAGCACTCCCAACACACATTGTCAGGCTCAATCTCACTCTCACTCACGGCACAGACCACCTCCCAAAGTGAAAATACCCAAGGCATTTCTCCCATACGATAGGCCTAAGGGCTTAGAGCTGTTGCTGGTCCTCACCTTCCCTTGACACCGCTTTCACAGCCAAACACACGCTGCCCATCTACCCTGGCTTTGCCTCCCAGCACTCCCAAAACACATTCTCAGGTTGAATCTCATTCTCACTCCCGGCACAGACCACCTCCCAAAGTGCATATACCCAAGCGATTTCTGACACACGCTACATCTAAGGGCTTAGAGCTGTTGCTGGTCTTCACCTTCCCTTGACACCGCTTTCACAGCCAAACACACTCTGGCCATCTACGCTGGTTTTGCCTCCCAGCACTCCCAAAACACATTCTCAGGTTGAATCTCACTATCACTGCCGGCACAGACCACTATCCAAAGAGCAAATACCCAAGCGATTTCTGACACACGCTACATCTAAGGCCTTAGAGCTGTTGCTGGTCCTCACCTTCCCTTGACACCGCTTTCACAGACAAACACACTCTGCCCATCTGCCTTTGCCTTCCCTCCCAGCACTCCCAACACACTCTCACTACCGGCACAGACCACCTCCCAAAATGCCACCACCAAACCGATTTCTGACACACGCTACATCTAAGGGCTTAGAGCTGTTGCTGGTCCTCACCTTCCCTTGACACCGCTTTCACAGCCAAACGCACTCTGCCCATCTGCACTGCCCTTGCCTCCCAGCACTCCCAACACACATTCTCAGGCACGCTCACGCTCTCACTCTGACTCCCAGCACAGACCACCTCCCAAAGTGAAAATACCCAAGCCATTTCTGACACACGCTACATCTACGGGCTTAGAGCTGTGACTGGTCCTCACCTTCCCTTGACACCGCTTTCACAGCCAAACGCACTCTGGCCATCTGCGCTGCCCTTGCCTGCCAGCACTCCCAACACACATTCCTAGGCTCACTATCACTCTCACTCCCGGGACACACCACCTCCCAAAGTGCAAACGTCCAAGCCATTTCTCCCCTACGATAGGCCTAAGGGCTTAGAGCTGTTGCTGGTCCTCACCTTCCCTTGACACTGCTTTCACAGACAAACACACTCTGGCCATCTGCGCTGCCCTTGCCTCACAGCACTCCCAACACACATTCTCAGGTTGAATCTCACTCTCACTCCCGGCACAGACCACCTCCCAAAGTGAATATACCCAAGCGATTTCTGACACACGCTACATCTAAGGGCTTAGAGCTGTTGCTGGTCTTCACCTTCCCTTGACACCGCTTTCACAGCCAAACACACTCTGCCCATCTACCCTGGTTTTGCCTCCCAGCAATCCCAACACACATTCTCAGGCTCAAACTCACTCTCACTCCCGGCACACAACACCTCTCAAAGTGCAAACGTCCAAGCATTTTCTACCGCATGCTACATCTAAGGGCTTAGAGCTGTTGCTGGTCCTCACCTTCCCTTGACACCGCTTTCACAGCCAAACACACTCTGCCCATCTGCCTTTGCCTCAACTCCCAGCACTCCCAACACACTTTCTCAGGCTCACTCTCACTCTCACTCCCGGCACAGACCACCTCCCAAAGTGCAAACCTCCAAGCCATTTCTCCCACACGATAGGCCTAAGTGCTTAGAGCTGTTGCTGGTCTTCACCTTCCCTTGACACCGCTTTCACAGCCAAACACACTCTGCCCATCTGCCTTTGCCTTCCCTCCCAGCACTCCCAACACACTCTCACTCCCGGCACAGACCACCTCCCAAAGTGCAAACCCCCAAGCGATATCTGACAAACGCTAAATCTAAGGGCTTAGAGCTGTTGCTGGTCCTCACCTTCCCTTGACACCGCTTTCACAGCCAAACGCACTCTGCCCATCTGCACTGCCCTTGCCTCCCAGCACTCCCAACACACATTCTCAGGCACGCTCACGCTCTCACTCTGACTCCCAGCACAGACCACCTCCCAAAGTGAAAATACCCAAGCCATTTCTGACACACGCTACATCTACGGGCTTAGAGCTGTGACTGGTCCTCACCTTCCCTTGACACCGCTTTCACAGCCAAACGCACTCTGCCCATCTGCGCTGCCCTTGCCTCCCAGCACTCCCAACACACATTCTCAGGCTCACTATCACTCTCACTCCCGGCACATACCACCTCCCAAAGTGCAAACGTCCAAGCCATTTCTCCCCTATGATAGGCCTAAGGGCTTAGAGCTGTTGCTGGTCCTCACCTTCCCTTGACACTGCTTTCACAGACAAACACACTCTGGCCATCTGCGCTGCCCTTGCCTCACAGCACTCCCAACACACATTTTCAGGCTCACTCTCACTCTCACTCCCGGCACAGACCACCTCCCAAAGTGCAAACAGCCAAGCGATTTCTGACACACGCTACATCTAAGAGCTTAGAGCTGTTGCTGGTCCTCACCTTCCCTTGACACCGCTTTCACAGCCAAACACACTCTCCCCATCTACCCTGGCTTTGCCTCCCAGCACTCCCAACACACATTCTAAGGTTGAATCTCACTCTCACTCCCGGCACAGACCACCTCCCAAAGTGCAAACCTCCAAGCCATTTCTCCCATACGATAGGCCTAAGGGCTTAGAGCTGTTGCTGGTCCTCACCTTCCCTTGACACCGCTTTCACAGCCAAACACACTCTGGCCATCCGCCTTTGCCTTGCCTCCCAGCACTCCCAACACACATTCTCAGGTTGAATCTCACTCTCACTTCCGGCACAGACCACCTCCCACAGTGCAAACATCTAAGCCATTTCTCCCACACGATAAGCCTAAGGGCTTAGAGCTGTTGCTGGTCCTCACCTTCCCTTTGACACCGCTTTCACAGCCAAACACACTCTGGCCATCTGCGCTGCCCTTGCCTGCCAGCACTCCCAACACACGTTCTCACGCACACTCACGCTCTCACTCTCACTCCCAGCACAGACCACCTCCCAAAGTCAAAACACCCAACCGATTTCTGACATACGCTACATCTAAGGGCTTAGAGCTGTGGCTGGTCCTCACCTTCCCTTGACACTGCTTTCACAGACAAACACACTCTGGCCATCTGCGCTGCCCTTGCCTCACAGCACTCCCAACACACATTTTCACGCTCACTCTCACTCTCACTCCGGGCACAGCCCACCTCCCAAAGTGCAAACACCCAAGCGATTTCTGACACACGCTACATCTAAGGGCTTAGAGCTGTTGCTGGTCCTCACCTTCCCTTGACACCGCTTTCACAGACAAACACACTCTGGCCATCTACGCTGGTTTTGCCTCCCAGTACTCCCAAAACACATTCTCAGGTGGAATCTCTCTATCACTGCGGGCACAGACCACTATCCAAAGGGCAAATACCCAAGCGATTTCTGACACACGCTACATCTAAGGCCTTAGAGCTGTTGCTGGTCCTCACCTTCCCTTGACACCGCTTTCACAGACAAACACACTCTGCCCATCTGCCTTTGCCTTGCCTCCCAGCACTCCCAACACACTCTCACTACCGGCACAGACCACCTCCCAAAATGCCACCACCAAACCGATTTCTGACACACGCTACATCTAAGGGCTTAGAGCTGTTGCTGGTCCTCACCTTCCCTTGACACCGCTTTCACAGCCAAACGCACTCTGCCCATCTACCCTGGCTTTGCCTCCCAGCACTCCCAACACACATTCTCAGGTTGAATCTCACTCTCACTCCCGGCACAGACCACCTCCCAAAGTGCAAACGTCCAAGCCATTTCTCCCATACGATAGGCCTAAGGGCTTAGAGCTGTTGCTGGTCCTCACCTTCCCTTGACACCGCTTTCACAGCCAAACACACTCTGGCCATCTGCGCTGCCCTTGCCTCCCAGCACTCCCAACACA
The DNA here is from genome assembly GCF_030463565.1 of Pelecanus crispus. NCBI lineage: Eukaryota > Metazoa > Chordata > Aves > Pelecaniformes > Pelecanidae > Pelecanus > Pelecanus crispus. Next base: position 9,174,923 of record NC_134660.1, on the reverse strand, counting down.
CGTTCTCACGCACACTCACGCTCTCACTCTCACTCCCAGCACAGACCACCTCCCAAAGTCAAAACACCCAACCGATTTCTGACATACGCTACATCTAAGGGCTTAGAGCTGTGGCTGGTCCTTAACCTTCCCTTGACACCGCTTTCACAGCCAAACACACTCTGGCCATCTACGCTGGTTTTGCCTCCCAGCACTCCCAAAACACATTCTCAGGTTGAATCTCACTCTCACTACCGGCACAGACCACCTCCCAAAATGCCACCACCAAACCGATTTCTGACACACGCTACATCTAAGGGCTTAGAGCTGTTGCTGGTCCTCACCTTCCCTTGACACCGCTTTCACAGCCAAACGCACTCTGCCCATCTGCACTGCCCTTGCCTCCCAGCACTCCCAACACACATTCTCAGGCACGCTCACGCTCTCACTCTGACTCCCAGCACAGACCACCTCCCAAAGTGAAAATACCCAAGCCATTTCTGACACACGCTACATCTACGGGCTTAGAGCTGTGACTGGTCCTCACCTTCCCTTGACACCGCTTTCACAGCCAAACGCACTCTGCCCATCTGCGCTGCCCTTGCCTCCCAGCACTCCCAACACACATTCTCAGGCTCACTATCACTCTCACTCCCGGCACATACCACCTCCCAAAGTGCAAACGTCCAAGCCATTTCTCCCCTATGATAGGCCTAAGGGCTTAGAGCTGTTGCTGGTCCTCACCTTCCCTTGACACTGCTTTCACAGACAAACACACTCTGGCCATCTGCGCTGCCCTTGCCTCACAGCACTCCCAACACACATTTTCAGGCTCACTCTCACTCTCACTCCCGGCACAGACCACCTCCCAAAGTGCAAACACCCAAGCGATTTCTGACACACGCTACATCTAAGAGCTTAGAGCTGTTGCTGGTCCTCACCTTCCCTTGACACCGCTTTCACAGCCAAGCACACTCTGGCCATCTACCCTGGCTTTGCCTCCCAGCACTCCCAACACACATTCTCAGGCTCAATCTCACTCTCACTCACGGCACAGACCACCTCCCAAAGTGAAAATACCCAAGGCATTTCTCCCATACGATAGGCCTAAGGGCTTAGAGCTGTTGCTGGTCCTCACCTTCCCTTGACACCGCTTTCACAGCCAAACACACGCTGCCCATCTACCCTGGCTTTGCCTCCCAGCACTCCCAAAACACATTCTCAGGTTGAATCTCACTATCACTGCCGGCAAAGACCACCTCCCAAAGTGAATATACCCAAGCGATTTCTGACACACGCTACATCTAAGGGCTTAGAGCTGTTGCTGGTCTTCACCTTCCCTTGACACCGCTTTCACAGCCAAACACACTCTGGCCATCTACGCTGGTTTTGCCTCCCAGCACTCCCAAAACACATTCTCAGGTTGAATCTCACTATCACTGCCGGCACAGACCACTTCCCAAAGAGCAAATACCCAAGCGATTTCTGACACACACTACATCTAAGGCCTTAGAGCTGTTGCTGGTCCTCACCTTCCCTTGACACCGCTTTCACAGACAAACACACTCTGCCCATCTGCCTTTGCCTTGCCTCCCAGCACTCCCAACACACTCTCACTACCGGCACAGACCACCTCCCAAAATGCCAGCACCAAACCGATTTCTGACACACGCTATATCTAAGGGCTTAGAGCTGTTGCTGGTCCTCACCTTCCCTTGACACCGCTTTCACAGCCAAACGCACTCTGCCCATCTGCACTGCCCTTGCCTCCCAGCACTCCCAACACACATTCTCAGGCACGCTCACGCTCTCACTCTGACTCCCAGCACAGACCACCTCCCAAAGTGAAAATACCCAAGCCATTTCTGACACACGCTACATCTACGGGCTTAGAGCTGTGACTGGTCCTCACCTTCCCTTGACACCGCTTTCACAGCCAAACGCACTCTGCCCATCTGCGCTGCCCTTGCCTCCCAGCACTCCCAACACACATTCCTAGGCTCACTATCACTCTCACTCCCGGCACAGACCACCTCCCAAAGTGCAAACAGCCAAGCGATTTCTGACACACGCTACATCTAAGAGCTTAGAGCTGTTGCTGGTCCTCACCTTCCCTTGACACCGCTTTCACAGCAAAGCACACTCTGGCCATCTACCCGGGCTTTGCCTCCCAGCACTCCCAACACACATTCTCAGGCTCACTCTCACTCTCACTCCCAGCACAGACCACCTCCCAAAGTGCAAACCTCCAAGCCATTTCTCCCATACGATAGGCCTAAGGGCTTAGAGCTGTTGCTGGTCCTCACCTTCCCTTGACACCGCTTTCACAGCCAAGCACACTCTGGCCATCTACCCTGGCTTTGCCTCCCAGCACTCCCAACACACATTCTCAGGCTCACTCTCACTCTCACTCACGGCACAGACCACCTCCCAAAGTGAATATACCCAAGGCATTTCTCCCATACGATAGGCCTAAGGGCTTAGAGCTGTTGCTGGTCCTCACCTTCCCTTGACACCGCTTTCACAGCCAAACACACTCTGCCCATCTGCCTTTGCCTCAACTCCCAGCACTCCCAACACACTTTCTCAGGCTCACTCTCACTCTCACTCCCGGCACAGACCACCTCCCAAAGTGCAAACCTCCAAGCGATTTCTCCCACACGATAGGCCTAAGTGCTTAGAGCTGTTGCTGGTCCTCACCTTCCCTTGACACCGCTTTCACAGACAAACACACTCTGCCCATCTGCCTTTGCCTTGCCTCCCAGCACTCCCAACACACTCTCACTACCGGCACAGACCACCTCCCAAAATGCCACCACCAAACCGATTTCTGACACACGCTACATCTAAGGGCTTAGAGCTGTGACTGGTCCTCACCTTCCCTTGACACCGCTTTCACAGCCAAACGCACTCTGCCCATCTGCGCTGCCCTTGCCTCCCAGCACTCCCAACACACATTCTCAGGCTCACTATCACTCTCACTCCCGGCACATACCACCTCCCAAAGTGCAAACGTCCAAGCCATTTCTCCCCTATGATAGGCCTAAGGGCTTAGAGCTGTTGCTGGTCCTCACCTTCCCTTGACACTGCTTTCACAGACAAACACACTCTGGCCATCTGCGCTGCCCTTGCCTCACAGCACTCCCAACACACATTTTCAGGCTCACTCTCACTCTCACTCCCGGCACAGACCACCTCCCAAAGTGCAAACACCCAAGCGATTTCTGACACACGCTACATCTAAGAGCTTAGAGCTGTTGCTGGTCCTCACCTTCCCTTGACACCGCTTTCACAGCCAAGCACACTCTGGCCATCTACCCTGGCTTTGCCTCCCAGCACTCCCAACACACATTCTCAGGCTCAATCTCACTCTCACTCACGGCACAGACCACCTCCCAAAGTGAAAATACCCAAGGCATTTCTCCCATACGATAGGCCTAAGGGCTTAGAGCTGTTGCTGGTCCTCACCTTCCCTTGACACCGCTTTCACAGGCAAACACACTCTGCCCATCTACCCTGGCTTTGCCTCCCAGCACTCCCAAAACACATTCTCAGGTTGAATCTCACTATCACTGCCGGCAAAGACCACCTCCCAAAGTGAATATACCCAAGCGATTTCTGACACACGCTACATCTAAGGGCTTAGAGCTGTTGCTGGTCTTCACCTTCCCTTGACACCGCTTTCACAGCCAAACACACTCTGGCCATCTACGCTGGTTTTGCCTCCCAGCACTCCCAAAACACATTCTCAGGTTGAATCTCACTATCACTGCCGGCACAGACCACTTCCCAAAGAGCAAATACCCAAGCGATTTCTGACACACACTACATCTAAGGCCTTAGAGCTGTTGCTGGTCCTCACCTTCCCTTGACACCGCTTTCACAGACAAACACACTCTGCCCATCTGCCTTTGCCTTGCCTCCCAGCACTCCCAACACACTCTCACTACCGGCACAGACCACCTCCCAAAATGCCAGCACCAAACCGATTTCTGACACACGCTATATCTAAGGGCTTAGAGCTGTTGCTGGTCCTCACCTTCCCTTGACACCGCTTTCACAGCCAAACGCACTCTGCCCATCTGCACTGCCCTTGCCTCCCAGCACTCCCAACACACATTCTCAGGCACGCTCACGCTCTCACTCTGACTCCCAGCACAGACCACCTCCCAAAGTGAAAATACCCAAGCCATTTCTGACACACGCTACATCTACGGGCTTAGAGCTGTGACTGGTCCTCACCTTCCCTTGACACCGCTTTCACAGCCAAACGCACTCTGCCCATCTGCGCTGCCCTTGCCTCCCAGCACTCCCAACACACATTCCTAGGCTCACTATCACTCTCACTCCCGGCACAGACCACCTCCCAAAGTGCAAACAGCCAAGCGATTTCTGACACACGCTACATCTAAGAGCTTAGAGCTGTTGCTGGTCCTCACCTTCCCTTGACACCGCTTTCACAGCAAAGCACACTCTGGCCATCTACCCGGGCTTTGCCTCCCAGCACTCCCAACACACATTCTCAGGCTCACTCTCACTCTCACTCCCAGCACAGACCACCTCCCAAAGTGCAAACCTCCAAGCCATTTCTCCCATACGATAGGCCTAAGGGCTTAGAGCTGTTGCTGGTCCTCACCTTCCCTTGACACCGCTTTCACAGCCAAGCACACTCTGGCCATCTACCCTGGCTTTGCCTCCCAGCACTCCCAACACACATTCTCAGGCTCACTCTCACTCTCACTCACGGCACAGACCACCTCCCAAAGTGAATATACCCAAGGCATTTCTCCCATACGATAGGCCTAAGGGCTTAGAGCTGTTGCTGGTCCTCACCTTCCCTTGACACCGCTTTCACAGCCAAACACACTCTGCCCATCTGCCTTTGCCTCAACTCCCAGCACTCCCAACACACTTTCTCAGGCTCACTCTCACTCTCACTCCCGGCACAGACCACCTCCCAAAGTGCAAACCTCCAAGCGATTTCTCCCACACGATAGGCCTAAGTGCTTAGAGCTGTTGCTGGTCCTCACCTTCCCTTGACACCGCTTTCACAGACAAACACACTCTGCCCATCTGCCTTTGCCTTGCCTCCCAGCACTCCCAACACACTCTCACTACCGGCACAGACCACCTCCCAAAATGCCACCACCAAACCGATTTCTGACACACGCTACATCTAAGGGCTTAGAGCTGTTGCTGGTCCTCACCTTCCCTTGACACCGCTTTCACAGACAAACACACTCTGGCCATCTACGCTGGTTTTGCCTCCCAGTACTCCCAAAACACATTCTCAGGTGGAATCTCTCTATCACTGCGGGCACAGACCACTATCCAAAGGGCAAATACCCAAGCGATTTCTGACACACGCTACATCTAAGGCCTTAGAGCTGTTGCTGGTCCTCACCTTCCCTTGACACCGCTTTCACAGACAAACACACTCTGCCCATCTGCCTTTGCCTTGCCTCCCAGCACTCCCAACACACTCTCACTACCGGCACAGACCACCTCCCAAAATGCCACCACCAAACCGATTTCTGACACACGCTACATCTAAGGGCTTAGAGCTGTTGCTGGTCCTCACCTTCCCTTGACACCGCTTTCACAGCCAAACGCACTCTGCCCATCTACCCTGGCTTTGCCTCCCAGCACTCCCAACACACATTCTCAGGTTGAATCTCACTCTCACTCCCGGCACAGACCACCTCCCAAAGTGCAAACGTCCAAGCCATTTCTCCCATACGATAGGCCTAAGGGCTTAGAGCTGTTGCTGGTCCTCACCTTCCCTTGACACCGCTTTCACAGCCAAACACACTCTGGCCATCTGCGCTGCCCTTGCCTCCCAGCACTCCCAACACACGTTCTCACGCACACTCACGCTCTCACTCTCACTCCCAGCACAGACCACCTCCCAAAGTCAAAACACCCAACCGATTTCTGACATACGCTACATCTAAGGGCTTAGAGCTGTGGCTGGTCCTTAACCTTCCCTTGACACCGCTTTCACAGCCAAACACACTCTGGCCATCTACGCTGGTTTTGCCTCCCAGCACTCCCAAAACACATTCTCAGGTTGAATCTCACTCTCACTACCGGCACAGACCACCTCCCAAAATGCCACCACCAAACCGATTTCTGACACACGCTACATCTAAGGGCTTAGAGCTGTTGCTGGTCCTCACCTTCCCTTGACACCGCTTTCACAGCCAAACGCACTCTGCCCATCTGCACTGCCCTTGCCTCCCAGCACTCCCAACACACATTCTCAGGCACGCTCACGCTCTCACTCTGACTCCCAGCACAGACCACCTCCCAAAGTGAAAATACCCAAGCCATTTCTGACACACGCTACATCTACGGGCTTAGAGCTGTGACTGGTCCTCACCTTCCCTTGACACCGCTTTCACAGCCAAACGCACTCTGCCCATCTGCGCTGCCCTTGCCTCCCAGCACTCCCAACACACATTCTCAGGCTCACTATCACTCTCACTCCCGGCACATACCACCTCCCAAAGTGCAAACGTCCAAGCCATTTCTCCCCTATGATAGGCCTAAGGGCTTAGAGCTGTTGCTGGTCCTCACCTTCCCTTGACACTGCTTTCACAGACAAACACACTCTGGCCATCTGCGCTGCCCTTGCCTCACAGCACTCCCAACACACATTTTCAGGCTCACTCTCACTCTCACTCCCGGCACAGACCACCTCCCAAAGTGCAAACACCCAAGCGATTTCTGACACACGCTACATCTAAGAGCTTAGAGCTGTTGCTGGTCCTCACCTTCCCTTGACACCGCTTTCACAGCCAAGCACACTCTGGCCATCTACCCTGGCTTTGCCTCCCAGCACTCCCAACACACATTCTCAGGCTCAATCTCACTCTCACTCACGGCACAGACCACCTCCCAAAGTGAAAATACCCAAGGCATTTCTCCCATACGATAGGCCTAAGGGCTTAGAGCTGTTGCTGGTCCTCACCTTCCCTTGACACCGCTTTCACAGCCAAACACACGCTGCCCATCTACCCTGGCTTTGCCTCCCAGCACTCCCAAAACACATTCTCAGGTTGAATCTCACTATCACTGCCGGCAAAGACCACCTCCCAAAGTGAATATACCCAAGCGATTTCTGACACACGCTACATCTAAGGGCTTAGAGCTGTTGCTGGTCTTCACCTTCCCTTGACACCGCTTTCACAGCCAAACACACTCTGGCCATCTACGCTGGTTTTGCCTCCCAGCACTCCCAAAACACATTCTCAGGTTGAATCTCACTATCACTGCCGGCACAGACCACTTCCCAAAGAGCAAATACCCAAGCGATTTCTGACACACACTACATCTAAGGCCTTAGAGCTGTTGCTGGTCCTCACCTTCCCTTGACACCGCTTTCACAGACAAACACACTCTGCCCATCTGCCTTTGCCTTGCCTCCCAGCACTCCCAACACACTCTCACTACCGGCACAGACCACCTCCCAAAATGCCAGCACCAAACCGATTTCTGACACACGCTATATCTAAGGGCTTAGAGCTGTTGCTGGTCCTCACCTTCCCTTGACACCGCTTTCACAGCCAAACGCACTCTGCCCATCTGCACTGCCCTTGCCTCCCAGCACTCCCAACACACATTCTCAGGCACGCTCACGCTCTCACTCTGACTCCCAGCACAGACCACCTCCCAAAGTGAAAATACCCAAGCCATTTCTGACACACGCTACATCTACGGGCTTAGAGCTGTGACTGGTCCTCACCTTCCCTTGACACCGCTTTCACAGCCAAACGCACTCTGCCCATCTGCGCTGCCCTTGCCTCCCAGCACTCCCAACACACATTCCTAGGCTCACTATCACTCTCACTCCCGGCACAGACCACCTCCCAAAGTGCAAACAGCCAAGCGATTTCTGACACACGCTACATCTAAGAGCTTAGAGCTGTTGCTGGTCCTCACCTTCCCTTGACACCGCTTTCACAGCAAAGCACACTCTGGCCATCTACCCGGGCTTTGCCTCCCAGCACTCCCAACACACATTCTCAGGCTCACTCTCACTCTCACTCCCAGCACAGACCACCTCCCAAAGTGCAAACCTCCAAGCCATTTCTCCCATACGATAGGCCTAAGGGCTTAGAGCTGTTGCTGGTCCTCACCTTCCCTTGACACCGCTTTCACAGCCAAGCACACTCTGGCCATCTACCCTGGCTTTGCCTCCCAGCACTCCCAACACACATTCTCAGGCTCACTCTCACTCTCACTCACGGCACAGACCACCTCCCAAAGTGAATATACCCAAGGCATTTCTCCCATACGATAGGCCTAAGGGCTTAGAGCTGTTGCTGGTCCTCACCTTCCCTTGACACCGCTTTCACAGCCAAACACACTCTGCCCATCTGCCTTTGCCTCAACTCCCAGCACTCCCAACACACTTTCTCAGGCTCACTCTCACTCTCACTCCCGGCACAGACCACCTCCCAAAGTGCAAACCTCCAAGCGATTTCTCCCACACGATAGGCCTAAGTGCTTAGAGCTGTTGCTGGTCCTCACCTTCCCTTGACACCGCTTTCACAGACAAACACACTCTGCCCATCTGCCTTTGCCTTGCCTCCCAGCACTCCCAACACACTCTCACTACCGGCACAGACCACCTCCCAAAATGCCACCACCAAACCGATTTCTGACACACGCTACATCTAAGGGCTTAGAGCTGTGACTGGTCCTCACCTTCCCTTGACACCGCTTTCACAGCCAAACGCACTCTGCCCATCTGCGCTGCCCTTGCCTCCCAGCACTCCCAACACACATTCTCAGGCTCACTATCACTCTCACTCCCGGCACATACCACCTCCCAAAGTGCAAACGTCCAAGCCATTTCTCCCCTATGATAGGCCTAAGGGCTTAGAGCTGTTGCTGGTCCTCACCTTCCCTTGACACTGCTTTCACAGACAAACACACTCTGGCCATCTGCGCTGCCCTTGCCTCACAGCACTCCCAACACACATTTTCAGGCTCACTCTCACTCTCACTCCCGGCACAGACCACCTCCCAAAGTGCAAACACCCAAGCGATTTCTGACACACGCTACATCTAAGAGCTTAGAGCTGTTGCTGGTCCTCACCTTCCCTTGACACCGCTTTCACAGCCAAGCACACTCTGGCCATCTACCCTGGCTTTGCCTCCCAGCACTCCCAACACACATTCTCAGGCTCAATCTCACTCTCACTCACGGCACAGACCACCTCCCAAAGTGAAAATACCCAAGGCATTTCTCCCATACGATAGGCCTAAGGGCTTAGAGCTGTTGCTGGTCCTCACCTTCCCTTGACACCGCTTTCACAGGCAAACACACTCTGCCCATCTACCCTGGCTTTGCCTCCCAGCACTCCCAAAACACATTCTCAGGTTGAATCTCACTATCACTGCCGGCAAAGACCACCTCCCAAAGTGAATATACCCAAGCGATTTCTGACACACGCTACATCTAAGGGCTTAGAGCTGTTGCTGGTCTTCACCTTCCCTTGACACCGCTTTCACAGCCAAACACACTCTGGCCATCTACGCTGGTTTTGCCTCCCAGCACTCCCAAAACACATTCTCAGGTTGAATCTCACTATCACTGCCGGCACAGACCACTTCCCAAAGAGCAAATACCCAAGCGATTTCTGACACACACTACATCTAAGGCCTTAGAGCTGTTGCTGGTCCTCACCTTCCCTTGACACCGCTTTCACAGACAAACACACTCTGCCCATCTGCCTTTGCCTTGCCTCCCAGCACTCCCAACACACTCTCACTACCGGCACAGACCACCTCCCAAAATGCCAGCACCAAACCGATTTCTGACACACGCTATATCTAAGGGCTTAGAGCTGTTGCTGGTCCTCACCTTCCCTTGACACCGCTTTCACAGCCAAACGCACTCTGCCCATCTGCACTGCCCTTGCCTCCCAGCACTCCCAACACACATTCTCAGGCACGCTCACGCTCTCACTCTGACTCCCAGCACAGACCACCTCCCAAAGTGAAAATACCCAAGCCATTTCTGACACACGCTACATCTACGGGCTTAGAGCTGTGACTGGTCCTCACCTTCCCTTGACACCGCTTTCACAGCCAAACGCACTCTGCCCATCTGCGCTGCCCTTGCCTCCCAGCACTCCCAACACACATTCCTAGGCTCACTATCACTCTCACTCCCGGCACAGACCACCTCCCAAAGTGCAAACAGCCAAGCGATTTCTGACACACGCTACATCTAAGAGCTTAGAGCTGTTGCTGGTCCTCACCTTCCCTTGACACCGCTTTCACAGCAAAGCACACTCTGGCCATCTACCCGGGCTTTGCCTCCCAGCACTCCCAACACACATTCTCAGGCTCACTCTCACTCTCACTCCCAGCACAGACCACCTCCCAAAGTGCAAACCTCCAAGCCATTTCTCCCATACGATAGGCCTAAGGGCTTAGAGCTGTTGCTGGTCCTCACCTTCCCTTGACACCGCTTTCACAGCCAAGCACACTCTGGCCATCTACCCTGGCTTTGCCTCCCAGCACTCCCAACACACATTCTCAGGCTCACTCTCACTCTCACTCACGGCACAGACCACCTCCCAAAGTGAATATACCCAAGGCATTTCTCCCATACGATAGGCCTAAGGGCTTAGAGCTGTTGCTGGTCCTCACCTTCCCTTGACACCGCTTTCACAGCCAAACACACTCTGCCCATCTGCCTTTGCCTCAACTCCCAGCACTCCCAACACACTTTCTCAGGCTCACTCTCACTCTCACTCCCGGCACAGACCACCTCCCAAAGTGCAAACCTCCAAGCGATTTCTCCCACACGATAGGCCTAAGTGCTTAGAGCTGTTGCTGGTCCTCACCTTCCCTTGACACCGCTTTCACAGACAAACACACTCTGCCCATCTGCCTTTGCCTTGCCTCCCAGCACTCCCAACACACTCTCACTACCGGCACAGACCACCTCCCAAAATGCCACCACCAAACCGATTTCTGACACACGCTACATCTAAGGGCTTAGAGCTGTTGCTGGTCCTCACCTTCCCTTGACACCGCTTTCAAAGCCAAACGCACTCTGCCCATCTACCCTGGCTTTGCCTCCCAGCACTCCCAACACACATTCTCAGGTTGAATCTCACTCTCACTCCCGGCACAGACCACCTCCCAAAGTGCAAACGTCCAAGCCATTTCTCCCATACAATAGGCCTAAGGGCTTAGAGCTGTTGCTGGTCCTCACCTTCCCTTGACACCGCTTTCACAGCCAAACGCACTCTGCCCATCTGCGCTGCCCTTGCCTCACAGCACTCCCAACACACATTTATAGGCTCACTCTCACTCTCACTCCCGGCACAGACCACCTCCCAAAGTCAAAACACCCAAGCGATTTCTGACACACGCTACATCTAAGAGGTTAGAGCTGTGGCTGGTCCTCACCTTCCCTTGACTCCGCTTTCACAGCCAAACACACTCTGCCCATCTACCCTGTCTTTGCCTCCCAGCACTCCCAACACACATTCTCAGGCTCACTCTCACTCTCACTCACGGCACAGACCACCTCCCAAAGTGCAAACATCCAAGCCATTTCTCCCATACGATAGGCCTAAGGGCTTAGAGCTGTTGCTTGTCCTCACCTTCCCTTGACACCGCTTTCACAGCCAAACACAATCTGCCCATCTGCGCTGCCCTTGCCTCACAGCACTCCCAACACACATTCTCAGGCTCAATCTCACTCTCACTCCCGGCACACAACACCTCTCAAAGTGCAAACGTCCAAGCATTTTCTGCCGCATGCTACATCTAAGGGCTTAGAGCTGTTGCTGCTCCTCACCTTCCCTTGACACTGCTTTCACAGCCAAACACAATCTGCCCATCTGCCTTTGCCTCAACTCCCAGCACTCCCAACACACATTCTCAGGCTCACTCTCACTCTCACTCCCGGCACAGACCACCTCCCAAAGTGCAAACCTCCAAGCCATTTCTCCCACACGATAGGCCTAAGTGCTTAGAGCTGTTGCTGGTCCTCACCTTCCCTTGACACCGCTTTCACAGCCAAACACACTCTGCCCATCTGCCTTTGCCTTGACTCCCAGCACTCCCAAAACACTCTCACTCCCGGCACAGACCACCTCCCAAAGTGCAAACCCCCAAGCGATATCTGACAAACGCTAAATCTAAGGGCTTAGAGCTGTTGCTGGTCCTCACCTTCCCTTGACACCGCTTTCACAGCCAAACACACTCTGCCCATCTACCCTGGCTTTGCCTCCCAGCACTCCCAACACACATTCTCAGGTTGAATCTCATTCTCACTCCCGGAACAGACCACCTCCCAAAGTGAAAATACCCAAGCGATTTCTGACACAAGCTACATCTAAGGGCTTAGAGCTGTTGCTGCTCCTCACCTTCCCTTGACACCGCTTTCACAGCCAAACGCACTCTGGCCATCCACCTTTGCCTTGCCTCCCAGCACTCCCAACACACATTCTCAGGCTCAATCTCACACTCACTCCCGGCACAGACCACCTCCCAAAGTGCAAACGTCCATGCCATTTCTCCCCTACGGTAGGCCTAAGGGCTTAGAGCTGTTGCTGGTCCTCACCTTCCCTTGACACGGCTTTCACAGACAAACACACTCTGGCCATCTGCGCTGCCCTTGCCTCACAGCACTCCCAAAACACATTCTCAGGCGCACTTTCAGTCCAGGCACAGACCACCTCTCAAAGTGCCAACACCCAAGCGATTTCTGCCGCATGCTACATCTAAGGGCTTAGAGCTGTTGCTGCTCCTCACCTTCCCTTGACACCGCTTTCACAGCCAAACACACTCTGCCCATCTGCCTTTGCCTTGCCTCCCAGCACTCCCAAATCACTCTCACTCCGGGCACACACCACCTCCCAAAGTCAAAACACCCAAGCGATTTCTGCCGCATGCTACATCTAAGGGCTTAGAGCTGTTGCTGCTCCTCACCTTCCCTTGACACCGCTTTCACAGCCAAACACACTCTGCCCATCTGCCTTTGCCTTGCCTCCCAGCACTCCCAAATCACTCTTACTCCCGGCACACACCACCTCCCAAAGTCAAAACACCCAAGCGATTTCTGCCGCATGCTACATCTAAGAGCTTAGAGCTGTTGCTGGTCTTCACCTTCCCTTGATACCGTTTCACAGCCAAGCACACTCTGGCCATCTACCCTGGCTTTGCCTCCCAGCACTCCCAACACACATTCTCAGGTTGAATCTCACTCTCACTCCCGGCACAGACCACCTCCCAAAGTGAAAATACCCAAGGCATTTCTCCCATACGATAGGCCTAAGGGCTTAGAGCTGTTGCTGGTCCTCACCTTCCCTTGACACCGCTTTCACAGGCAAACACACTCTGCCCATCTACCCTGGCTTTGCCTCCCAGCACTCCCAAAACACATTCTCAGGTTGAATCTCACTCTCACTCCCGGCACAGACCACCTCCCAAAGTGAATATACCCAAGCGATTTCTGACACACGCTACATCTAAGGGCTTAGAGCTGTTGCTGGTCCTCACCTTCCCTTGACACCGCTTTCACAGACAAACACACTCTGGCCATCTACGCTGGTTTTGCCTCCCAGCACTCCCAAAACACATTCTCAGGTGGAATCTCTCTATCACTGCGGGCACAGACCACTATCCAAAGGGCAAATACCCAAGCGATTTCTGACACACGCTACATCTAAGGCCTTAGAGCTGTTGCTGGTCCTCACCTTCCCTTGACACCGCTTTCACAGACAAACACACTCTGCCCATCTGCCTTTGCCTTGCCTCCCAGCACTCCCAACACACTCTCACTACCGGCACAGACCACCTCCCAAAATGCCACCACCAAACCGATTTCTGACACACGCTACATCTAAGGGCTTAGAGCTGTTGCTGGTCCTCACCTTCCCTTGACACCGCTTTCACAGCCAAACGCACTCTGCCCATCTACCCTGGCTTTGCCTCCCAGCACTCCCAACACACATTCTCAGGTTGAATCTCACTCTCACTCCCGGCACAGACCACCTCCCAAAGTGCAAACGTCCAAGCCATTTCTCCCATACGATAGGCCTAAGGGCTTAGAGCTGTTGCTGGTCCTCACCTTCCCTTGACACCGCTTTCACAGCCAAACGCACTCTGCCCATCTGCGCTGCCCTTGCCTCACAGCACTCCCAACACACATTTATAGGCTCACTCTCACTCTCACTCCCGGCACAGACCACCTCCCAAAGTCAAAACACCCAAGCGATTTCTGACACACGCTACATCTAAGAGCTTAGAGCTGTGGCTGGTCCTCACCTTCCCTTGACACCGCTTTCACAGCCAAACACACTCTGCCCATCTACCCTGTCTTTGCCTCACAGCACTCCCAACACACATTCTCAGGCTCAATCTCACTCTCACTCCCGGCACACAACACCTCCCAAAGTGCAAACGTCCAAGCATTTTCTGCCGCATGCTACATCTAAGGGCTTAGAGCTGTTGCTGCTCCTCACCTTCCCTTGACACTGCTTTCACAGCCAAACACAATCTGCCCATCTGCCTTTGCCTCAACTCCCAGCACTCCCAACACACATTCTCAGGCTCACTCTCACTCTCACTCCCGGCACAGACCACCTCCCAAAGTGCAAACCTCCAAGCCATTTCTCCCACACGATAGGCCTAAGTGCTTAGAGCTGTTGCTGGTCCTCACCTTCCCTTGACACCGCTTTCACAGCCAAACACACTCTGCCCATCTGCCTTTGCCTTGCCTCCCAGCACTCCCAAAACACTCTCACTCCCGGCACAGACCACCTCCCAAAGTGCAAACCCCCAAGCGATATCTGACAAACGCTAAATCTAAGGGCTTAGAGCTGTTGCTGGTCCTCACCTTCCCTTGACACCGCTTTCACAGCCAAACACACTCTGCCCATCTACCCTGGCTTTGCCTCCCAGCACTCCCAACACACATTCTCAGGTTGAATCTCATTCTCACTCCCGGAACAGACCACCTCCCAAAGTGAAAATACCCAAGCGATTTCTGACACAAGCTACATCTAAGGGCTTAGAGCTGTTGCTGCTCCTCACCTTCCCTTGACACCGCTTTCACAGCCAAACGCACTCTGGCCATCCACCTTTGCCTTGCCTCCCAGCACTCCCAACACACATTCTCAGGCTCAATCTCACACTCACTCCCGGCACAGACCACCTCCCAAAGTGCAAACGTCCATGCCATTTCTCCCCTACGGTAGGCCTAAGGGCTTAGAGCTGTTGCTGGTCCTCACCTTCCCTTGACACGGCTTTCACAGACAAACACACTCTGGCCATCTGCGCTGCCCTTGCCTCACAGCACTCCCAAAACACATTCTCAGGCGCACTTTCAGTCCAGGCACAGACCACCTCTCAAAGTGCCAACACCCAAGCGATTTCTGCCGCATGCTACATCTAAGGGCTTAGAGCTGTTGCTGCTCCTCACCTTCCCTTGACACCGCTTTCACAGCCAAACACACTCTGCCCATCTGCCTTTGCCTTGCCTCCCAGCACTCCCAAATCACTCTCACTCCCGGCACACACCACCTCCCAAAGTCAAAACACCCAAGCGATTTCTGCCGCATGCTACATCTAAGGGCTTAGAGCTGTTGCTGCTCCTCACCTTCCCTTGACACCGCTTTCACAGCCAAACACACTCTGCCCATCTGCCTTTGCCTTGCCTCCCAGCACTCCCAAATCACTCTTACTCCCGGCACACACCACCTCCCAAAGTCAAAACACCCAAGCGATTTCTGCCGCATGCTACATCTAAGAGCTTAGAGCTGTTGCTGGTCTTCACCTTCCCTTGATATCGTTTCACAGCCAAGCACACTCTGGCCATCTACCCTGGCTTTGCCTCCCAGCACTCCCAACACACATTCTCAGGTTGAATCTCACTCTCACTCCCGGCACAGACCACCTCCCAAAGTGAAAATACCCAAGGCATTTCTCCCATACGATAGGCCTAAGGGCTTAGAGCTGTTGCTGGTCCTCACCTTCCCTTGACACCGCTTTCACAGGCAAACACACTCTGCCCATCTACCCTGGCTTTGCCTCCCAGCACTCCCAAAACACATTCTCAGGTTGAATCTCACTCTCACTCACGGCACAGACCACCTCCCAAAGTGAATATACCCAAGCGATTTCTGACACACGCTACATCTAAGGGCTTAGAGCTGTGGCTGGTCCTTAACCTTCCCTTGACACCGCTTTCACAGCCAAACACACTCTGGCCATCTACGCTGGTTTTGCCTCCCAGCACTCCCAAAACACATTCTCAGGTTGAATCTCACTATCACTGCCGGCACAGACCACTTCCCAAAGAGCAAATACCCAAGCTATTTCTGGCACACGCTACATCTAAGGGCTTAGAGCTGTTGCTGGTCTTCACCTTCCCTTGACACCGCTTTCACAGCCAAACACACTCTCCCCATCTACCCTGGCTTTGCCTCCCAGCACTCCCAACACACATTGTCAGGCTCAATCTCACTCTCACTCACGGCACAGACCACCTCCCAAAGTGAAAATACCCAAGGCATTTCTCCCATACGATAGGCCTAAGTGCTTAGAGCTGTTGCTGATCCTCACCTTCCCTTGACACCGCTTTCACAGCCAAACACACTCTGGCCATCTGCCTTTGCCTTCCCTCCCAGCACTCCCAACACACTCTCACTACCGGCACAGACCACCTCCAAAAATGCCACCACCAAACCAATTTCTGACACACGCTACATCTAAGGGCTTAGAGCTGTTGCTGGTCCTCACCTTCCCTTGACACCGCTTTCACAGCCAAACGCACTCTGCCCATCTGCACTGCCCTTGCCTCCCAGCACTCCCAACACACATTCTCAGGCACGCTCACGCTCTCACTCTGACTCCCAGCACAGACCACCTCCCAAAGTGAAAATACCCAAGCCATTTCTGACACACGCTACATCTACGGGCTTAGAGCTGTGACTGGTCCTCACCTTCCCTTGACACCGCTTTCACAGCCAAACGCACTCTGCCCATCTGCGCTGCCCTTGCCTCCCAGCACTCCCAACACACATTCTCAGGCTCACTATCACTCTCACTCCCGGCACAGACCACCTCCCAAAGTGCAAACACCCAAGCGATTTCTGACACACGCTACATCTAAGAGCTTAGAGCTGTTGCTGGTCCTCACCTTCCCTTGACACCGCTTTCACAGCCAAGCACACTCTGGCCATCTACCCTGGCTTTGCCTCCCAGCACTCCCAACACACATTCTCAGGCTCACTCTCACTCTCACTCACGGCACAGACCACCTCCCAAAGTGAAAATACCCAAGGCATTTCTCCCATAGGATAGGCCTAAGGGCTTAGAGCTGTTGCTGGTCCTCACCTTCCCTTGACACCGCTTTCACAGGCAAACACACTCTGCCCATCTACCCTGGCTTTGCCTCCCAGCACTCCCAAAACACATTCTCAGGTTGAATCTCACTATCACTGCCGGCAAAGACCACCTCCCAAAGTGAGTATACCCAAGCGATTTCTGACACACGCTACATCTAAGGGCTTAGAGCTGTTGCTGGTCTTCACCTTCCCTTGACACCGCTTTCACAGCCAAACACACTCTGGCCATCTACGCTGGTTTTGCCTCCCAGCACTCCCAAAACACATTCTCAGGTTGAATCTCACTATCACTGCCGGCACAGACCACTTCCCAAAGAGCAAATACCCAAGCGATTTCTGATACACACTACATCTAAGGCCTTAGAGCTGTTGCTGGTCCTCACCTTCCCTTGACACCGCTTTCACAGCCAAACACACTCTGGCCATCTACGCTGGTTTTGCCTCCCAGCACTCCCAAAACACATTCTCAGGTGGAATCTCTCTATCACTGCGGGCACAGACCACTATCCAAAGGGCAAATACCCAAGCGATTTCTGACACACGCTACATCTAAGGCCTTAGAGCTGTTGCTGGTCCTCACCTTCCCTTGACACCGCTTTCACAGCCAAACACACTCTGCCCATCTGCCTTTGCCTTGCCTCCCAGCACTCCCAACACACTCTCACTACCGGCACAGACCACCTCCCAAAATGCCACCACCAAACCGATTTCTGACACACGCTACATCTAAGGGCTTAGAGCTGTTGCTGGTCCTCACCTTCCCTTGACACCGCTTTCACAGCCAAACGCACTCTGCCCATCTGCACTGCCCTTGCCTCCCAGCACTCCCAACACACATTCTCAGGCACGCTCACGCTCTCACTCTGACTCCCAGCACAGACAACCTCCCAAAGTGAAAATACCCAAGCCATTTCTGACACACGCTACATCTACGGGCTTAGAGCTGTGACTGGTCCTCACCTTCCCTTGACACCGCTTTCACAGCCAAACGCACTCTGGCCATCTGCGCTGCCCTTGCCTGCCAGCACTCCCAACACACATTCCTAGGCTCACTATCACTCTCACTCCCGGGACACACCACCTCCCAAAGTGCAAACGTCCAAGCCATTTCTCCCCTACGATAGGCCTAAGGGCTTAGAGCTGTTGCTGGTCCTCACCTTCCCTTGACACTGCTTTCACAGACAAACACACTCTGGCCATCTGCGCTGCCCTTGCCTCACAGCACTCCCAACACACATTCTCAGGTTGAATCTCATTCTCACTCCCGGCACAGACCACCTCCCAAAGTGAATATACCCAAGCGATTTCTGACACACGCTACATCTAAGGGCTTAGAGCTGTTGCTGGTCTTCACCTTCCCTTGACACCGCTTTCACAGCCAAACACACTCTGCCCATCTACCCTGGTTTTGCCTCCCAGCAATCCCAACACACATTCTCAGGCTCAAACTCACTCTCACTCCCGGCACACAACACCTCTCAAAGTGCAAACGTCCAAGCATTTTCTACCGCATGCTACATCTAAGGGCTTAGAGCTGTTGCTGGTCCTCACCTTCCCTTGACATCGCTTTCACAGCCAAACACACTCTGCCCATCTGCCTTTGCCTCAACTCCCAGCACTCCCAACACACTTTCTCAGGCTCACTCTCACTCTCACTCCCGGCACAGACCACCTCCCAAAGTGCAAACCTCCAAGCCATTTCTCCCACATGATAGGCCTAAGTGCTTAGAGCTGTTGCTGGTCTTCACCTTCCCTTGACACCGCTTTCACAGCCAAACACACTCTGCCCATCTGCCTTTGCCTTGCCTCCCAGCACTCCCAACACACTCTCACTCCCGGCACAGACCACCTCCCAAAGTGCAAACCGCCAAGCGATATCTGACAAACGCTAAATCTAAGGGCTTAGAGCTGTTGCTGGTCCTCACCTTCCCTTGACACCGCTTTCACAGCCAAACGCACTCTGCCCATCTGCACTGCCCTTGCCTCCCAGCACTCCCAACACACATTATCAGGCACGCTCACGCTCTCACTCTGACTCCCAGCACAGACCACCTCCCAAAGTGAAAATACCCAAGCCATTTCTGACACACGCTACATCTACGGGCTTAGAGCTGTGACTGGTCCTCACCTTCCCTTGACACCGCTTTCACAGCCAAACGCACTCTGCCCATCTGCGCTGCCCTTGCCTCCCAGCACTCCCAACACACATTCTCAGGCTCACTATCACTCTCACTCCCGGCACATACCACCTCCCAAAGTGCAAACGTCCAAGCCATTTCTCCCCTATGATAGGCCTAAGGGCTTAGAGCTGTTGCTGGTCCTCACCTTCCCTTGACACTGCTTTCACAGACAAACACACTCTGGCCATCTGCGCTGCCCTTGCCTCACAGCACTCCCAACACACATTTTCAGGCTCACTCTCACTCTCACTCCCGGCACAGACCACCTCCCAAAGTGCAAACAGCCAAGCGATTTCTGACACACGCTACATCTAAGAGCTTAGAGCTGTTGCTGGTCCTCACCTTCCCTTGACACCGCTTTCACAGCCAAACACACTCTCCCCATCTACCCTGGCTTTGCCTCCCAGCACTCCCAACACACATTCTAAGGTTGAATCTCACTCTCACTCCCGGCACAGACCACCTCCCAAAGTGCAAACCTCCAAGCCATTTCTCCCATACGATAGGCCTAAGGGCTTAGAGCTGTTGCTGGTCCTCACCTTCCCTTGACACCGCTTTCACAGCCAAACACACTCTGGCCATCCGCCTTTGCCTTGCCTCCCAGCACTCCCAACACACATTCTCAGGTTGAATCTCACTCTCACTTCCGGCACAGACCACCTCCCACAGTGCAAACATCTAAGCCATTTCTCCCACACGATAAGCCTAAGGGCTTAGAGCTGTTGCTGGTCCTCACCTTCCCTTTGACACCGCTTTCACAGCCAAACACACTCTGGCCATCTGCGCTGCCCTTGCCTGCCAGCACTCCCAACACACGTTCTCACGCACACTCACGCTCTCACTCTCACTCCCAGCACAGACCACCTCCCAAAGTCAAAACACCCAACCGATTTCTGACATACGCTACATCTAAGGGCTTAGAGCTGTGGCTGGTCCTCACCTTCCCTTGACACTGCTTTCACAGACAAACACACTCTGGCCATCTGCGCTGCCCTTGCCTCACAGCACTCCCAACACACATTTTCACGCTCACTCTCACTCTCACTCCGGGCACAGCCCACCTCCCAAAGTGCAAACACCCAAGCGATTTCTGACACACGCTACATCTAAGGGCTTAGAGCTGTTGCTGGTCCTCACCTTCCCTTGACACCGCTTTCACAGACAAACACACTCTGGCCATCTACGCTGGTTTTGCCTCCCAGTACTCCCAAAACACATTCTCAGGTGGAATCTCTCTATCACTGCGGGCACAGACCACTATCCAAAGGGCAAATACCCAAGCGATTTCTGACACACGCTACATCTAAGGCCTTAGAGCTGTTGCTGGTCCTCACCTTCCCTTGACACCGCTTTCACAGACAAACACACTCTGCCCATCTGCCTTTGCCTTGCCTCCCAGCACTCCCAACACACTCTCACTACCGGCACAGACCACCTCCCAAAATGCCACCACCAAACCGATTTCTGACACACGCTACATCTAAGGGCTTAGAGCTGTTGCTGGTCCTCACCTTCCCTTGACACCGCTTTCACAGCCAAACGCACTCTGCCCATCTACCCTGGCTTTGCCTCCCAGCACTCCCAACACACATTCTCAGGTTGAATCTCACTCTCACTCCCGGCACAGACCACCTCCCAAAGTGCAAACGTCCAAGCCATTTCTCCCATACGATAGGCCTAAGGGCTTAGAGCTGTTGCTGGTCCTCACCTTCCCTTGACACCGCTTTCACAGCCAAACACACTCTGGCCATCTGCGCTGCCCTTGCCTCCCAGCACTCCCAACACACGTTCTCACGCACACTCACGCTCTCACTCTCACTCCCAGCACAGACCACCTCCCAAAGTCAAAACACCCAACCGATTTCTGACATACGCTACATCTAAGGGCTTAGAGCTGTGGCTGGTCCTTAACCTTCCCTTGACACCGCTTTCACAGCCAAACACACTCTGGCCATCTACGCTGGTTTTGCCTCCCAGCACTCCCAAAACACATTCTCAGGTTGAATCTCACTATCACTGCCGGCACAGACCACTTCCCAAAGAGCAAATACCCAAGTGATTTCTGGCACACGCTACATCTAAGGGCTTAGAGCTGTTGCTGGTCTTCACCTTCCCTTGACACCGCTTTCACAGCCAAACACACTCTCCCCATCTACCCTGGCTTTGCCTCCCAGCACTCCCAACACACATTGTCAGGCTCAATCTCACTCTCACTCACGGCACAGACCACCTCCCAAAGTGAAAATACCCAAGGCATTTCTCCCATACGATAGGCCTAAGGGCTTAGAGCTGTTGCTGGTCCTCACCTTCCCTTGACACCGCTTTCACAGCCAAACACACGCTGCCCATCTACCCTGGCTTTGCCTCCCAGCACTCCCAAAACACATTCTCAGGTTGAATCTCATTCTCACTCCCGGCACAGACCACCTCCCAAAGTGAATATACCCAAGCGATTTCTGACACACGCTACATCTAAGGGCTTAGAGCTGTTGCTGGTCTTCACCTTCCCTTGACACCGCTTTCACAGCCAAACACACTCTGGCCATCTACGCTGGTTTTGCCTCCCAGCACTCCCAAAACACATTCTCAGGTTGAATCTCACTATCACTGCCGGCACAGACCACTATCCAAAGAGCAAATACCCAAGCGATTTCTGACACACGCTACATCTAAGGCCTTAGAGCTGTTGCTGCTCCTCACCTTCCCTTGACACCGCTTTCACAGACAAACACACTCTGCCCATCTGCCTTTGCCTTCCCTCCCAGCACTCCCAACACACTCTCACTACCGGCACAGACCACCTCCCAAAATGCCACCACCAAACCGATTTCTGACACACGCTACATCTAAGGGCTTAGAGCTGTTGCTGGTCCTCACCTTCCCTTGACACCGCTTTCACAGCCAAACGCACTCTGCCCATCTGCACTGCCCTTGCCTCCCAGCACTCCCAACACACATTCTCAGGCACGCTCACGCTCTCACTCTGACTCCCAGCACAGACCACCTCCCAAAGTGAAAATACCCAAGCCATTTCTGACACACGCTACATCTAAGGGCTTAGAGCTGTTGCTGGTCCTCACCTTCCCTTGACACCGCTTTCAAAGCCAAACGCACTCTGCCCATCTACCCTGGCTTTGCCTCCCAGCACTCCCAACACACATTCTCAGGTTGAATCTCACTCTCACTCCCGGCACAGACCACCTCCCAAAGTGCAAACGTCCAAGCCATTTCTCCCATACAATAGGCCTAAGGGCTTAGAGCTGTTGCTGGTCCTCACCTTCCCTTGACACCGCTTTCACAGCCAAACGCACTCTGCCCATCTGCGCTGCCCTTGCCTCACAGCACTCCCAACACACATTTATAGGCTCACTCTCACTCTCACTCCCGGCACAGACCACCTCCCAAAGTCAAAACACCCAAGCGATTTCTGACACACGCTACATCTAAGAGGTTAGAGCTGTGGCTGGTCCTCACCTTCCCTTGACACCGCTTTCACAGCCAAACACACTCTGCCCATCTACCCTGTCTTTGCCTCCCAGCACTCCCAACACACATTCTCAGGCTCACTCTCACTCTCACTCACGGCACAGACCACCTCCCAAAGTGCAAACATCCAAGCCATTTCTCCCATACGATAGGCCTAAGGGCTTAGAGCTGTTGCTGGTCCTCACCTTCCCTTGACACCGCTTTCACAGCCAAACACACTCTGGCCATCTGCGCTGCCCTTGCCTCCCAGCACTCCCAACAAACATTCTCAGGCTCAATCTCACTCTCACTCCCGGCACACAACACCTCTCAAAGTGCAAACGTCCAAGCATTTTCTGCCGCATGCTACATCTAAGGGCTTAGAGCTGTTGCTGCTCCTCACCTTCCCTTGACACTGCTTTCACAGCCAAACACAATCTGCCCATCTGCCTTTGCCTCAACTCCCAGCACTCCCAACACACATTCTCAGGCTCACTCTCACTCTCACTCCCGGCACAGACCACCTCCCAAAGTGCAAACCTCCAAGCCATTTCTCCCACACGATAGGCCTAAGTGCTTAGAGCTGTTGCTGGTCCTCACCTTCCCTTGACACCGCTTTCACAGCCAAACACACTCTGCCCATCTGCCTTTGCCTTGCCTCCCAGCACTCCCAACACACTCTCACTCCCGGCACAGACCACCTCCCAAAGTGCAAACCGCCAAGCGATATCTGACAAACGCTAAATCTAAGGGCTTAGAGCTGTTGCTGGTCCTCACCTTCCCTTGACACCGCTTTCACAGCCAAACACACTCTGCCCATCTACCCTGGCTTTGCCTCCCAGCACTCCCAACACACATTCTCAGGTTGAATCTCATTCTCACTCCCGGAACAGACCACCTCCCAAAGTGAAAATACCCAAGCGATTTCTGACACAAGCTACATCTAAGGGCTTAGAGCTGTTGCTGCTCCTCACCTTCCCTTGACACCGCTTTCACAGCCAAACGCACTCTGGCCATCCACCTTTGCCTTGCCTCCCAGCACTCCCAACACACATTCTCAGGCTCAATCTCACACTCACTCCCGGCACAGACCACCTCCCAAAGTGCAAACGTCCATGCCATTTCTCCCCTACGGTAGGCCTAAGGGCTTAGAGCTGTTGCTGGTCCTCACCTTCCCTTGACACGGCTTTCACAGACAAACACACTCTGGCCATCTGCGCTGCCCTTGCCTCACAGCACTCCCAAAACACATTCTCAGGCGCACTTTCAGTCCAGGCACAGACCACCTCTCAAAGTGCCAACACCCAAGCGATTTCTGCCGCATGCTACATCTAAGGGCTTAGAGCTGTTGCTGCTCCTCACCTTCCCTTGACACCGCTTTCACAGCCAAACACACTCTGCCCATCTGCCTTTGCCTTGCCTCCCAGCACTCCCAAATCACTCTCACTCCCGGCACACACCACCTCCCAAAGTCAAAACACCCAAGCGATTTCTGCCGCATGCTACATCTAAGGGCTTAGAGCTGTTGCTGCTCCTCACCTTCCCTTGACACCGCTTTCACAGCCAAACACACTCTGCCCATCTGCCTTTGCCTTGCCTCCCAGCACTCCCAAATCACTCTTACTCCCGGCACACACCACCTCCCAAAGTCAAAACACCCAAGCGATTTCTGCCGCATGCTACATCTAAGAGCTTAGAGCTGTTGCTGGTCTTCACCTTCCCTTGATACCGTTTCACAGCCAAGCACACTCTGGCCATCTACCCTGGCTTTGCCTCCCAGCACTCCCAACACACATTCTCAGGTTGAATCTCACTCTCACTCCCGGCACAGACCACCTCCCAAAGTGAAAATACCCAAGGCATTTCTCCCATACGATAGGCCTAAGGGCTTAGAGCTGTTGCTGGTCCTCACCTTCCCTTGACACCCGCTTTCACAGGCAAACACACGCTGCCCATCTACCCTGGCTTTGCCTCCCAGCACTCCCAAAACACATTCTCACGTTGAATCTCACTCTCACTCACGGCACAGACCACCTCCCAAAGTGAATATACCCAAGCGATTTCTGACACACGCTACATCTAAGGGCTTAGAGCTGTGGCTGGTCCTTAACCTTCCCTTGACACCGCTTTCACAGCCAAACACACTCTGGCCATCTACGCTGGTTTTGCCTCCCAGCACTCCCAAAACACATTCTCAGGTTGAATCTCACTATCACTGCCGGCACAGACCACTTCCCAAAGAGCAAATACCCAAGCTATTTCTGGCACACGCTACATCTAAGGGCTTAGAGCTGTTGCTGGTCTTCACCTTCCCTTGACACCGCTTTCACAGCCAAACACACTCTCCCCATCTACCCTGCCTTTGCCTCCCAGCACTCCCAACACACATTGTCAGGCTCAATCTCACTCTCACTCACGGCACAGACCACCTCCCAAAGTGAAAATACCCAAGGCATTTCTCCCATACGATAGGCCTAAGTGCTTAGAGCTGTTGCTGATCCTCACCTTCCCTTGACACCGCTTTCACAGCCAAACACACTCTGGCCATCTGCCTTTGCCTTCCCTCCCAGCACTCCCAACACACTCTCACTACCGGCACAGACCACCTCCAAAAATGCCACCACCAAACCAATTTCTGACACACGCTACATCTAAGGGCTTAGAGCTGTTGCTGGTCCTCACCTTCCCTTGACACCGCTTTCACAGCCAAACGCACTCTGCCCATCTGCACTGCCCTTGCCTCCCAGCACTCCCAACACACATTCTCAGGCACGCTCACGCTCTCACTCTGACTCCCAGCACAGACCACCTCCCAAAGTGAAAATACCCAAGCCATTTCTGACACACGCTACATCTACGGGCTTAGAGCTGTGACTGGTCCTCACCTTCCCTTGACACCGCTTTCACAGCCAAACGCACTCTGCCCATCTGCACTGCCCTTGCCTCCCAGCACTCCCAACACACATTCTCAGGCTCACTATCACTCTCACTCCCGGCACAGACCACCTCCCAAAGTGCAAACACCCAAGCGATTTCTGACACACGCTACATCTAAGAGCTTAGAGCTGTTGCTGGTCCTCACCTTCCCTTGACACCGCTTTAACAGCCAAGCACACTCTGCCCATCTGCACTGCCCTTGCCTCCCAGCACTCCCAACACACATTCTCAGGCTCACTATCACTCTCACTCCCGGCACAGACCACCTCCCAAAGTGCAAACACCCAAGCGATTTCTGACACACGCTACATCTAAGAGCTTAGAGCTGTTGCTGGTCCTCACCTTCCCTTGACACCGCTTTCACAGCCAAGCACACTCTGGCCATCTACCCTGGCTTTGCCTCCCAGCACTCCCAACACACATTCTCAGGCTCACTCTCACTCTCACTCACGGCACAGACCACCTCCCAAAGTGAAAATACCCAAGGCATTTCTCCCATAGGATAGGCCTAAGGGCTTAGAGCTGTTGCTGGTCCTCACCTTCCCTTGACACCGCTTTCACAGGCAAACACACTCTGCCCATCTACCCTGGCTTTGCCTCCCAGCACTCCCAAAACACATTCTCAGGTTGAATCTCACTATCACTGCCGGCAAAGACCACCTCCCAAAGTGAGTATACCCAAGCGATTTCTGACACACGCTACATCTAAGGGCTTAGAGCTGTTGCTGGTCTTCACCTTCCCTTGACACCGCTTTCACAGCCAAACACACTCTGGCCATCTACGCTGGTTTTGCCTCCCAGCACTCCCAAAACACATTCTCAGGTTGAATCTCACTATCACTGCCGGCACAGACCACTTCCCAAAGAGCAAATACCCAAGCGATTTCTGATACACACTACATCTAAGGCCTTAGAGCTGTTGCTGGTCCTCACCTTCCCTTGACACCGCTTTCACAGACAAACACACTCTGGCCATCTACGCTGGTTTTGCCTCCCAGCACTCCCAAAACACATTCTCAGGTGGAATCTCTCTATCACTGCGGGCACAGACCACTATCCAAAGGGCAAATACCCAAGCGATTTCTGACACACGCTACATCTAAGGCCTTAGAGCTGTTGCTGGTCCTCACCTTCCCTTGACACCGCTTTCACAGCCAAACACACTCTGCCCATCTGCCTTTGCCTTGCCTCCCAGCACTCCCAACACACTCTCACTACCGGCACAGACCACCTCCCAAAATGCCACCACCAAACCGATTTCTGACACACGCTACATCTAAGGGCTTAGAGCTGTTGCTGGTCCTCACCTTCCCTTGACACCGCTTTCACAGCCAAACGCACTCTGCCCATCTGCACTGCCCTTGCCTCCCAGCACTCCCAACACACATTCTCAGGCACGCTCACGCTCTCACTCTGACTCCCAGCACAGACAACCTCCCAAAGTGAAAATACCCAAGCCATTTCTGACACACGCTACATCTACGGGCTTAGAGCTGTGACTGGTCCTCACCTTCCCTTGACACCGCTTTCACAGCCAAACGCACTCTGGCCATCTGCGCTGCCCTTGCCTGCCAGCACTCCCAACACACATTCCTAGGCTCACTATCACTCTCACTCCCGGGACACACCACCTCCCAAAGTGCAAACGTCCAAGCCATTTCTCCCCTACGATAGGCCTAAGGGCTTAGAGCTGTTGCTGGTCCTCACCTTCCCTTGACACTGCTTTCACAGACAAACACACTCTGGCCATCTGCGCTGCCCTTGCCTCACAGCACTCCCAACACACATTCTCAGGTTGAATCTCATTCTCACTCCCGGCACAGACCACCTCCCAAAGTGAATATACCCAAGCGATTTCTGACACACGCTACATCTAAGGGCTTAGAGCTGTTGCTGGTCTTCACCTTCCCTTGACACCGCTTTCACAGCCAAACACACTCTGCCCATCTACCCTGGTTTTGCCTCCCAGCAATCCCAACACACATTCTCAGGCTCAAACTCACTCTCACTCCCGGCACACAACACCTCTCAAAGTGCAAACGTCCAAGCATTTTCTACCGCATGCTACATCTAAGGGCTTAGAGCTGTTGCTGGTCCTCACCTTCCCTTGACATCGCTTTCACAGCCAAACACACTCTGCCCATCTGCCTTTGCCTCAACTCCCAGCACTCCCAACACACTTTCTCAGGCTCACTCTCACTCTCACTCCCGGCACAGACCACCTCCCAAAGTGCAAACCTCCAAGCCATTTCTCCCACATGATAGGCCTAAGTGCTTAGAGCTGTTGCTGGTATTCACCTTCCCTTGACACCGCTTTCACAGCCAAACACACTCTGCCCATCTGCCTTTGCCTTGCCTCCCAGAACTCCCAACACACTCTCACTCCCGGCACAGACCACCTCCCAAAGTGCAAACCGCCAAGCGATATCTGACAAACGCTAAATCTAAGGGCTTAGAGCTGTTGCTGGTCCTCACCTTCCCTTGACACCGCTTTCACAGCCAAACGCACTCTGCCCATCTGCACTGCCCTTGCCTCCCAGCACTCCCAACACACATTCTCAGGCACGCTCACGCTCTCACTCTGACTCCCAGCACAGACCACCTCCCAAAGTGAAAATACCCAAGCCATTTCTGACACACGCTACATCTACGGGCTTAGAGCTGTGACTGGTCCTCACCTTCCCTTGACACCGCTTTCACAGCCAAACGCACTCTGCCCATCTGCGCTGCCCTTGCCTCCCAGCACTCCCAACACACATTCTCAGGCTCACTATCACTCTCACTCCCGGCACATACCACCTCCCAAAGTGCAAACGTCCAAGCCATTTCTCCCCTATGATAGGCCTAAGGGCTTAGAGCTGTTGCTGGTCCTCACCTTCCCTTGACACTGCTTTCACAGACAAACACACTCTGGCCATCTGCGCTGCCCTTGCCTCACAGCACTCCCAACACACATTTTCAGGCTCACTCTCACTCTCACTCCCGGCACAGACCACCTCCCAAAGTGCAAACAGCCAAGCGATTTCTGACACACGCTACATCTAAGAGCTTAGAGCTGTTGCTGGTCCTCACCTTCCCTTGACACCGCTTTCACAGCCAAACACACTCTCCCCATCTACCCTGGCTTTGCCTCCCAGCACTCCCAACACACATTCTAAGGTTGAATCTCACTCTCACTCCCGGCACAGACCACCTCCCAAAGTGCAAACCTCCAAGCCATTTCTCCCATACGATAGGCCTAAGGGCTTAGAGCTGTTGCTGGTCCTCACCTTCCCTTGACACCGCTTTCACAGCCAAACACACTCTGGCCATCCGCCTTTGCCTTGCCTCCCAGCACTCCCAACACACATTCTCAGGTTGAATCTCACTCTCACTTCCGGCACAGACCACCTCCCACAGTGCAAACATCTAAGCCATTTCTCCCACACGATAAGCCTAAGGGCTTAGAGCTGTTGCTGGTCCTCACCTTCCCTTTGACACCGCTTTCACAGCCAAACACACTCTGGCCATCTGCGCTGCCCTTGCCTGCCAGCACTCCCAACACACGTTCTCACGCACACTCACGCTCTCACTCTCACTCCCAGCACAGACCACCTCCCAAAGTCAAAACACCCAACCGATTTCTGACATACGCTACATCTAAGGGCTTAGAGCTGTGGCTGGTCCTCACCTTCCCTTGACACTGCTTTCACAGACAAACACACTCTGGCCATCTGCGCTGCCCTTGCCTCACAGCACTCCCAACACACATTTTCACGCTCACTCTCACTCTCACTCCGGGCACAGCCCACCTCCCAAAGTGCAAACACCCAAGCGATTTCTGACACACGCTACATCTAAGGGCTTAGAGCTGTTGCTGGTCCTCACCTTCCCTTGACACCGCTTTCACAGACAAACACACTCTGGCCATCTACGCTGGTTTTGCCTCCCAGTACTCCCAAAACACATTCTCAGGTGGAATCTCTCTATCACTGCGGGCACAGACCACTATCCAAAGGGCAAATACCCAAGCGATTTCTGACACACGCTACATCTAAGGCCTTAGAGCTGTTGCTGGTCCTCACCTTCCCTTGACACCGCTTTCACAGACAAACACACTCTGCCCATCTGCCTTTGCCTTGCCTCCCAGCACTCCCAACACACTCTCACTACCGGCACAGACCACCTCCCAAAATGCCACCACCAAACCGATTTCTGACACACGCTACATCTAAGGGCTTAGAGCTGTTGCTGGTCCTCACCTTCCCTTGACACCGCTTTCACAGCCAAACGCACTCTGCCCATCTACCCTGGCTTTGCCTCCCAGCACTCCCAACACACATTCTCAGGTTGAATCTCACTCTCACTCCCGGCACAGACCACCTCCCAAAGTGCAAACGTCCAAGCCATTTCTCCCATACGATAGGCCTAAGGGCTTAGAGCTGTTGCTGGTCCTCACCTTCCCTTGACACCGCTTTCACAGCCAAACACACTCTGGCCATCTGCGCTGCCCTTGCCTCCCAGCACTCCCAACACACGTTCTCACGCACACTCACGCTCTCACTCTCACTCCCAGCACAGACCACCTCCCAAAGTCAAAACACCCAACCGATTTCTGACATACGCTACATCTAAGGGCTTAGAGCTGTGGCTGGTCCTTAACCTTCCCTTGACACCGCTTTCACAGCCAAACACACTCTGGCCATCTACGCTGGTTTTGCCTCCCAGCACTCCCAAAACACATTCTCAGGTTGAATCTCACTATCACTGCCGGCACAGACCACTTCCCAAAGAGCAAATACCCAAGTGATTTCTGGCACACGCTACATCTAAGGGCTTAGAGCTGTTGCTGGTCTTCACCTTCCCTTGACACCGCTTTCACAGCCAAACACACTCTCCCCATCTACCCTGGCTTTGCCTCCCAGCACTCCCAACACACATTGTCAGGCTCAATCTCACTCTCACTCACGGCACAGACCACCTCCCAAAGTGAAAATACCCAAGGCATTTCTCCCATACGATAGGCCTAAGGGCTTAGAGCTGTTGCTGGTCCTCACCTTCCCTTGACACCGCTTTCACAGCCAAACACACGCTGCCCATCTACCCTGGCTTTGCCTCCCAGCACTCCCAAAACACATTCTCAGGTTGAATCTCATTCTCACTCCCGGCACAGACCACCTCCCAAAGTGAATATACCCAAGCGATTTCTGACACACGCTACATCTAAGGGCTTAGAGCTGTTGCTGGTCTTCACCTTCCCTTGACACCGCTTTCACAGCCAAACACACTCTGGCCATCTACGCTGGTTTTGCCTCCCAGCACTCCCAAAACACATTCTCAGGTTGAATCTCACTATCACTGCCGGCACAGACCACTATCCAAAGAGCAAATACCCAAGCGATTTCTGACACACGCTACATCTAAGGCCTTAGAGCTGTTGCTGCTCCTCACCTTCCCTTGACACCGCTTTCACAGACAAACACACTCTGCCCATCTGCCTTTGCCTTCCCTCCCAGCACTCCCAACACACTCTCACTACCGGCACAGACCACCTCCCAAAATGCCACCACCAAACCGATTTCTGACACACGCTACATCTAAGGGCTTAGAGCTGTTGCTGGTCCTCACCTTCCCTTGACACCGCTTTCACAGCCAAACGCACTCTGCCCATCTGCACTGCCCTTGCCTCCCAGCACTCCCAACACACATTCTCAGGCACGCTCACGCTCTCACTCTGACTCCCAGCACAGACCACCTCCCAAAGTGAAAATACCCAAGCCATTTCTGACACACGCTACATCTAAGGGCTTAGAGCTGTTGCTGGTCCTCACCTTCCCTTGACACCGCTTTCAAAGCCAAACGCACTCTGCCCATCTACCCTGGCTTTGCCTCCCAGCACTCCCAACACACATTCTCAGGTTGAATCTCACTCTCACTCCCGGCACAGACCACCTCCCAAAGTGCAAACGTCCAAGCCATTTCTCCCATACAATAGGCCTAAGGGCTTAGAGCTGTTGCTGGTCCTCACCTTCCCTTGACACCGCTTTCACAGCCAAACGCACTCTGCCCATCTGCGCTGCCCTTGCCTCACAGCACTCCCAACACACATTTATAGGCTCACTCTCACTCTCACTCCCGGCACAGACCACCTCCCAAAGTCAAAACACCCAAGCGATTTCTGACACACGCTACATCTAAGAGGTTAGAGCTGTGGCTGGTCCTCACCTTCCCTTGACACCGCTTTCACAGCCAAACACACTCTGCCCATCTACCCTGTCTTTGCCTCCCAGCACTCCCAACACACATTCTCAGGCTCACTCTCACTCTCACTCACGGCACAGACCACCTCCCAAAGTGCAAACATCCAAGCCATTTCTCCCATACGATAGGCCTAAGGGCTTAGAGCTGTTGCTGGTCCTCACCTTCCCTTGACACCGCTTTCACAGCCAAACACAATCTGCCCATCTGCGCTGCCCTTGCCTCCCAGCACTCCCAACAAACATTCTCAGGCTCAATCTCACTCTCACTCCCGGCACACAACACCTCTCAAAGTGCAAACGTCCAAGCATTTTCTGCCGCATGCTACATCTAAGGGCTTAGAGCTGTTGCTGCTCCTCACCTTCCCTTGACACTGCTTTCACAGCCAAACACAATCTGCCCATCTGCCTTTGCCTCAACTCCCAGCACTCCCAACACACATTCTCAGGCTCACTCTCACTCTCACTCCCGGCACAGACCACCTCCCAAAGTGCAAACCTCCAAGCCATTTCTCCCACACGATAGGCCTAAGTGCTTAGAGCTGTTGCTGGTCCTCACCTTCCCTTGACACCGCTTTCACAGCCAAACACACTCTGCCCATCTGCCTTTGCCTTGCCTCCCAGCACTCCCAACACACTCTCACTCCCGGCACAGACCACCTCCCAAAGTGCAAACCGCCAAGCGATATCTGACAAACGCTAAATCTAAGGGCTTAGAGCTGTTGCTGGTCCTCACCTTCCCTTGACACCGCTTTCACAGCCAAACACACTCTGCCCATCTACCCTGGCTTTGCCTCCCAGCACTCCCAACACACATTCTCAGGTTGAATCTCATTCTCACTCCCGGAACAGACCACCTCCCAAAGTGAAAATACCCAAGCGATTTCTGACACAAGCTACATCTAAGGGCTTAGAGCTGTTGCTGCTCCTCACCTTCCCTTGACACCGCTTTCACAGCCAAACGCACTCTGGCCATCCACCTTTGCCTTGCCTCCCAGCACTCCCAACACACATTCTCAGGCTCAATCTCACACTCACTCCCGGCACAGACCACCTCCCAAAGTGCAAACGTCCATGCCATTTCTCCCCTACGGTAGGCCTAAGGGCTTAGAGCTGTTGCTGGTCCTCACCTTCCCTTGACACGGCTTTCACAGACAAACACACTCTGGCCATCTGCGCTGCCCTTGCCTCACAGCACTCCCAAAACACATTCTCAGGCGCACTTTCAGTCCAGGCACAGACCACCTCTCAAAGTGCCAACACCCAAGCGATTTCTGCCGCATGCTACATCTAAGGGCTTAGAGCTGTTGCTGCTCCTCACCTTCCCTTGACACCGCTTTCACAGCCAAACACACTCTGCCCATCTGCCTTTGCCTTGCCTCCCAGCACTCCCAAATCACTCTCACTCCCGGCACACACCACCTCCCAAAGTCAAAACACCCAAGCGATTTCTGCCGCATGCTACATCTAAGGGCTTAGAGCTGTTGCTGCTCCTCACCTTCCCTTGACACCGCTTTCACAGCCAAACACACTCTGCCCATCTGCCTTTGCCTTGCCTCCCAGCACTCCCAAATCACTCTTACTCCCGGCACACACCACCTCCCAAAGTCAAAACACCCAAGCGATTTCTGCCGCATGCTACATCTAAGAGCTTAGAGCTGTTGCTGGTCTTCACCTTCCCTTGATACCGTTTCACAGCCAAGCACACTCTGGCCATCTACCCTGGCTTTGCCTCCCAGCACTCCCAACACACATTCTCAGGTTGAATCTCACTCTCACTCCCGGCACAGACCACCTCCCAAAGTGAAAATACCCAAGGCATTTCTCCCATACGATAGGCCTAAGGGCTTAGAGCTGTTGCTGGTCCTCACCTTCCCTTGACACCGCTTTCACAGGCAAACACACGCTGCCCATCTACCCTGGCTTTGCCTCCCAGCACTCCCAAAACACATTCTCACGTTGAATCTCACTCTCACTCACGGCACAGACCACCTCCCAAAGTGAATATACCCAAGCGATTTCTGACACACGCTACATCTAAGGGCTTAGAGCTGTGGCTGGTCCTTAACCTTCCCTTGACACCGCTTTCACAGCCAAACACACTCTGGCCATCTACGCTGGTTTTGCCTCCCAGCACTCCCAAAACACATTCTCAGGTTGAATCTCACTATCACTGCCGGCACAGACCACTTCCCAAAGAGCAAATACCCAAGCTATTTCTGGCACACGCTACATCTAAGGGCTTAGAGCTGTTGCTGGTCTTCACCTTCCCTTGACACCGCTTTCACAGCCAAACACACTCTCCCCATCTACCCTGCCTTTGCCTCCCAGCACTCCCAACACACATTGTCAGGCTCAATCTCACTCTCACTCACGGCACAGACCACCTCCCAAAGTGAAAATACCCAAGGCATTTCTCCCATACGATAGGCCTAAGTGCTTAGAGCTGTTGCTGATCCTCACCTTCCCTTGACACCGCTTTCACAGCCAAACACACTCTGGCCATCTGCCTTTGCCTTCCCTCCCAGCACTCCCAACACACTCTCACTACCGGCACAGACCACCTCCAAAAATGCCACCACCAAACCAATTTCTGACACACGCTACATCTAAGGGCTTAGAGCTGTTGCTGGTCCTCACCTTCCCTTGACACCGCTTTCACAGCCAAACGCACTCTGCCCATCTGCACTGCCCTTGCCTCCCAGCACTCCCAACACACATTCTCAGGCACGCTCACGCTCTCACTCTGACTCCCAGCACAGACCACCTCCCAAAGTGAAAATACCCAAGCCATTTCTGACACACGCTACATCTACGGGCTTAGAGCTGTGACTGGTCCTCACCTTCCCTTGACACCGCTTTCACAGCCAAACGCACTCTGCCCATCTGCACTGCCCTTGCCTCCCAGCACTCCCAACACACATTCTCAGGCTCACTATCACTCTCACTCCCGGCACAGACCACCTCCCAAAGTGCAAACACCCAAGCGATTTCTGACACACGCTACATCTAAGAGCTTAGAGCTGTTGCTGGTCCTCACCTTCCCTTGACACCGCTTTAACAGCCAAGCACACTCTGCCCATCTGCACTGCCCTTGCCTCCCAGCACTCCCAACACACATTCTCAGGCTCACTATCACTCTCACTCCCGGCACAGACCACCTCCCAAAGTGCAAACACCCAAGCGATTTCTGACACACGCTACATCTAAGAGCTTAGAGCTGTTGCTGGTCCTCACCTTCCCTTGACACCGCTTTCACAGCCAAGCACACTCTGGCCATCTACCCTGGCTTTGCCTCCCAGCACTCCCAACACACATTCTCAGGCTCACTCTCACTCTCACTCACGGCACAGACCACCTCCCAAAGTGAAAATACCCAAGGCATTTCTCCCATACGATAGGCCTAAGGGCTTAGAGCTGTTGCTGGTCCTCACCTTCCCTTGACACCGCTTTCACAGCCAAACACACTCTGCCCATCTACCCTGGCTTTGCCTCCCAGCACTCCCAAAACACATTCTCAGGTTGAATCTCACTATCACTGCCGGCAAAGACCACCTCCCAAAGTGAGTATACCCAAGCGATTTCTGACACACGCTACATCTAAGGGCTTAGAGCTGTTGCTGGTCTTCACCTTCCCTTGACACCGCTTTCACAGCCAAACACACTCTGGCCATCTACGCTGGTTTTGCCTCCCAGCACTCCCAAAACACATTCTCAGGTTGAATCTCACTATCACTGCCGGCACAGACCACTTCCCAAAGAGCAAATACCCAAGCGATTTCTGATACACACTACATCTAAGGCCTTAGAGCTGTTGCTGGTCCTCACCTTCCCTTGACACCGCTTTCACAGCCAAACACACTCTGGCCATCTACGCTGGTTTTGCCTCCCAGCACTCCCAAAACACATTCTCAGGTGGAATCTCTCTATCACTGCGGGCACAGACCACTATCCAAAGGGCAAATACCCAAGCGATTTCTGACACACGCTACATCTAAGGCCTTAGAGCTGTTGCTGGTCCTCACCTTCCCTTGACACCGCTTTCACAGACAAACACACTCTGCCCATCTGCCTTTGCCTTGCCTCCCAGCACTCCCAACACACTCTCACTACCGGCACAGACCACCTCCCAAAATGCCACCACCAAACCGATTTCTGACACACGCTACATCTAAGGGCTTAGAGCTGTTGCTGGTCCTCACCTTCCCTTGACACCGCTTTCACAGCCAAACGCACTCTGCCCATCTGCACTGCCCTTGCCTCCCAGCACTCCCAACACACATTCTCAGGCACGCTCACGCTCTCACTCTGACTCCCAGCACAGACAACCTCCCAAAGTGAAAATACCCAAGCCATTTCTGACACACGCTACATCTACGGGCTTAGAGCTGTGACTGGTCCTCACCTTCCCTTGACACCGCTTTCACAGCCAAACGCACTCTGGCCATCTGCGCTGCCCTTGCCTGCCAGCACTCCCAACACACATTCCTAGGCTCACTATCACTCTCACTCCCGGGACACACCACCTCCCAAAGTGCAAACGTCCAAGACATTTCTCCCCTACGATAGGCCTAAGGGCTTAGAGCTGTTGCTGGTCCTCACCTTCCCTTGACACTGCTTTCACAGACAAACACACTCTGGCCATCTGCGCTGCCCTTGCCTCACAGCACTCCCAACACACATTCTCAGGTTGAATCTCATTCTCACTCCCGGCACAGACCACCTCCCAAAGTGAATATACCCAAGCGATTTCTGACACACGCTACATCTAAGGGCTTAGAGCTGTTGCTGGTCTTCACCTTCCCTTGACACCGCTTTCACAGCCAAACACACTCTGCCCATCTACCCTGGTTTTGCCTCCCAGCAATCCCAACACACATTCTCAGGCTCAAACTCACTCTCACTCCCGGCACACAACACCTCTCAAAGTGCAAACGTCCAAGCATTTTCTACCGCATGCTACATCTAAGGGCTTAGAGCTGTTGCTGGTCCTCACCTTCCCTTGACACCGCTTTCACAGCCAAACACACTCTGCCCATCTGCCTTTGCCTCAACTCCCAGCACTCCCAACACACTTTCTCAGGCTCACTCTCACTCTCACTCCCGGCACAGACCACCTCCCAAAGTGCAAACCTCCAAGCCATTTCTCCCACATGATAGGCCTAAGTGCTTAGAGCTGTTGCTGGTATTCACC
Source organism: Pelecanus crispus (assembly GCF_030463565.1). Classification (NCBI taxonomy): domain Eukaryota; kingdom Metazoa; phylum Chordata; class Aves; order Pelecaniformes; family Pelecanidae; genus Pelecanus; species Pelecanus crispus. Next base: position 9,137,545 of record NC_134660.1, on the reverse strand, counting down.
TTCCCTTGACACCGCTTTCACAGCCAAACACACTCTGCCCATCTGCCTTTGCCTTGCCTCCCAGAACTCCCAACACACTCTCACTCCCGGCACAGACCACCTCCCAAAGTGCAAACCGCCAAGCGATATCTGACAAACGCTAAATCTAAGGGCTTAGAGCTGTTGCTGGTCCTCACCTTCCCTTGACACCGCTTTCACAGCCAAACGCACTCTGCCCATCTGCACTGCCCTTGCCTCCCAGCACTCCCAACACACATTCTCAGGCACGCTCACGCTCTCACTCTGACTCCCAGCACAGACCACCTCCCAAAGTGAAAATACCCAAGCCATTTCTGACACACGCTACATCTACGGGCTTAGAGCTGTGACTGGTCCTCACCTTCCCTTGACACCGCTTTCACAGCCAAACGCACTCTGCCCATCTGCGCTGCCCTTGCCTCCCAGCACTCCCAACACACATTCTCAGGCTCACTATCACTCTCACTCCCGGCACATACCACCTCCCAAAGTGCAAACGTCCAAGCCATTTCTCCCCTATGATAGGCCTAAGGGCTTAGAGCTGTTGCTGGTCCTCACCTTCCCTTGACACTGCTTTCACAGACAAACACACTCTGGCCATCTGCGCTGCCCTTGCCTCACAGCACTCCCAACACACATTTTCAGGCTCACTCTCACTCTCACTCCCGGCACAGACCACCTCCCAAAGTGCAAACAGCCAAGCGATTTCTGACACACACTACATCTAAGAGCTTAGAGCTGTTGCTGGTCCTCACCTTCCCTTGACACCGCTTTCACAGCCAAGCACACTCTGGCCATCTACCCTGGCTTTGCCTCCCAGCACTCCCAACACACATTCTCAGGCTCACTCTCACTCTCACTCACGGCACAGACCACCTCCCAAAGTGAAAATACCCAAGGCATTTCTCCCATACGATAGGCCTAAGGGCTTAGAGCTGTTGCTGGTCCTCACCTTCCCTTGACACCGCTTTCACAGGCAAACACACTCTGCCCATCTACCCTGGCTTTGCCTCCCAGCACTCCCAAAACACATTCTCAGGTTGAATCTCACTATCACTGCCGGCAAAGACCACCTCCCAAAGTGAATATACCCAAGCGATTTCTGACACACGCTACATCTAAGGGCTTAGAGCTGTTGCTGGTCTTCACCTTCCCTTGACACCGCTTTCACAGCCAAACACACTCTGGCCATCTACGCTGGTTTTGCCTCCCAGCACTCCCAAAACACATTCTCAGGTTGAATCTCACTATCACGGCCGGCACAGACCACTTCCCAAAGAGCAAATACCCAAGCGATTTCTGACACACACTACATCTAAGGCCTTAGAGCTGTTGCTGGTCCTCACCTTCCCTTGACACCGCTTTCACAGACAAACACACTCTGCCCATCTGCCTTTGCCTTGCCTCCCAGCACTCCCAACACACTCTCACTACCGGCACAGACCACCTCCCAAAATGCCACCACCAAACCGATTTCTGACACACGCTATATCTAAGGGCTTAGAGCTGTTGCTGGTCCTCACCTTCCCTTGACACCGCTTTCACAGCCAAACGCACTCTGCCCATCTGCACTGCCCTTGCCTCCCAGCACTCCCAACACACATTCTCAGGCACGCTCACGCTCTCACTCTGACTCCCAGCACAGACCACCTCCCAAAGTGAAAATACCCAAGCCATTTCTGACACACGCTACATCTACGGGCTTAGAGCTGTGACTGGTCCTCACCTTCCCTTGACACCGCTTTCACAGCCAAACGCACTCTGGGCATCTGCGCTGCCCTTGCCTCCCAGCTCTCCCAACACACATTCCTAGGCTCACTATCACTCTCACTCCCGGCACACACCACCTCCCAAAGTGCAAACGTCCAAGCCATTTCTCCCCTGCGATAGGCCTAAGGGCTTAGAGCTGTTGCTGGTCCTCACCTTCCCTTGACACTGCTTTCACAGACAAACACACTCTGGCCATCTGCGCTGCCCTTGCCTCCCAGCTCTCCCAACACACATTCCTAGGCTCACTATCACTCTCACTCCCGGCACACACCACCTCCCAAAGTGCAAACGTCCAAGCCATTTCTCCCCTGCGATAGGCCTAAGGGCTTAGAGCTGTTGCTGGTCCTCACCTTCCCTTGACACCGCTTTCACAGCCAAGCACACTCTGGCCATCTACCCTGGCTTTGCCTCCCAGCACTCCCAACACACATTCTCAGGCTCACTCTCACTCTCACTCACGGCACAGACCACCTCCCAAAGTGAATATACCCAAGGCATTTCTCCCATACGATAGGCCTAAGGGCTTAGAGCTGTTGCTGGTCCTCACCTTCCCTTGACACCGCTTTCACAGCCAAACACACTCTGCCCATCTGCCTTTGCCTCAACTCCCAGCACTCCCAACACACTTTCTCAGGCTCACTCTCACTCTCACTCCCGGCACAGACCACCTCCCAAAGTGCAAACCTCCAAGCCATTTCTCCCACACGATAGGCCTAAGTGCTTAGAGCTGTTGCTGGTCCTCACCTTCCCTTGACACCGCTTTCACAGACAAACACACTCTGCCCATCTGCCTTTGCCTTGCCTCCCAGCACTCCCAACACACTCTCACTACCGGCACAGACCACCTCCCAAAATGCCACCACCAAACCGATTTCTGACACACGCTACATCTAAGGGCTTAGAGCTGTTGCTGGTCCTCACCTTCCCTTGACACCGCTTTCAAAGCCAAACGCACTCTGCCCATCTACCCTGGCTTTGCCTCCCAGCACTCCCAACACACATTCTCAGGTTGAATCTCACTCTCACTCCCGGCACAGACCACCTCCCAAAGTGCAAACGTCCAAGCCATTTCTCCCATACAATAGGCCTAAGGGCTTAGAGCTGTTGCTGGTCCTCACCTTCCCTTGACACCGCTTTCACAGCCAAACGCACTCTGCCCATCTGCGCTGCCCTTGCCTCACAGCACTCCCAACACACATTTATAGGCTCACTCTCACTCTCACTCCCGGCACAGACCACCTCCCAAAGTCAAAACACCCAAGCGATTTCTGACACACGCTACATCTAAGAGGTTAGAGCTGTTGCTGGTCCTCACCTTCCCTTGACACCGCTTTCACAGCCAAACACAATCTGCCCATCTGCGCTGCCCTTGCCTCCCAGCACTCCCAACAAACATTCTCAGGCTCAATCTCACTCTCACTCCCGGCACACAACACCTCTCAAAGTGCAAACGTCCAAGCATTTTCTGCCGCATGCTACCTCTAAGGGCTTAGAGCTGTTGCTGCTCCTCACCTTCCCTTGACACTGCTTTCACAGCCAAACACAATCTGCCCATCTGCCTTTGCCTCAACTCCCAGCACTCCCAACACACTTTCTCAGGCTCACTCTCACTCTCACTCCCGGCACAGACCACCTCCCAAAGTGCAAACCTCCAAGCCATTTCTCCCACACGATAGGCCTAAGTGCTTAGAGCTGTTGCTGGTCCTCACCTTCCCTTGACACCGCTTTCACAGCCAAACACACTCTGCCCATCTGCCTTTGCCTTGACTCCCAGCACTCCCAAAACACTCTCACTCCCGGCACAGACCACCTCCCAAAGTGCAAACCCCCAAGCGATATCTGACAAACGCTAAATCTAAGGGCTTAGAGCTGTTGCTGGTCCTCACCTTCCCTTGACACCGCTTTCACAGCCAAACACACTCTGCCCATCTACCCTGGCTTTGCCTCCCAGCACTCCCAACACACATTCTCAGGTTGAATCTCATTCTCACTCCCGGAACAGACCACCTCCCAAAGTGAAAATACCCAAGCGATTTCTGACACAAGCTACATCTAAGGGCTTAGAGCTGTTGCTGCTCCTCACCTTCCCTTGACACCGCTTTCACAGCCAAACGCACTCTGGCCATCCACCTTTGCCTTGCCTCCCAGCACTCCCAACACACATTCTCAGGCTCAATCTCACACTCACTCCCGGCACAGACCACCTCCCAAAGTGCAAACGTCCATGCCATTTCTCCCCTACGGTAGGCCTAAGGGCTTAGAGCTGTTGCTGGTCCTCACCTTCCCTTGACACGGCTTTCACAGACAAACACACTCTGGCCATCTGCGCTGCCCTTGCCTCACAGCACTCCCAAAACACATTCTCAGGCGCACTTTCAGTCCAGGCACAGACCACCTCTCAAAGTGCCAACACCCAAGCGATTTCTGCCGCATGCTACATCTAAGGGCTTAGAGCTGTTGCTGCTCCTCACCTTCCCTTGACACCGCTTTCACAGACAAACACACTCTGCCCATCTGCCTTTGCCTTGCCTCCCAGCACTCCCAAATCACTCTCACTCCCGGCACACACCACCTCCCAAAGTCAAAACACCCAAGCGATTTCTGCCGCATGCTACATCTAAGGGCTTAGAGCTGTTGCTGCTCCTCACCTTCCCTTGACACCGCTTTCACAGCCAAAAACACTCTGCCCATCTGCCTTTGCCTTGCCTCCCAGCACTCCCAAATCACTCTTACTCCCGGCACACACCACCTCCCAAAGTCAAAACACCCAAGCGATTTCTGCCGCATGCTACATCTAAGAGCTTAGAGCTGTTGCTGGTCTTCACCTTCCCTTGATACCGTTTCACAGCCAAGCACACTCTGGCCATCTACCCTGGCTTTGCCTCCCAGCACTCCCAACACACATTCTCAGGTTGAATCTCACTCTCACTCCCGGCACAGACCACCTCCCAAAGTGAAAATACCCAAGGCATTTCTCCCATACGATAGGCCTAAGGGCTTAGAGCTGTTGCTGGTCCTCACCTTCCCTTGACACCGCTTTCACAGGCAAACACACTCTGCCCATCTACCCTGGCTTTGCCTCCCAGCACTCCCAAAACACATTTTCAGGTTGAATCTCACTATCACTCCCGGCAAAGACCACCTCCCAAAGTGAATATACCCAAGCGATTTCTGACACACGCTACATCTAAGGGCTTAGAGCTGTGGCTGGTCCTTAACCTTCCCTTGACACCGCTTTCACAGCCAAACACACTCTGCCCATCTACGCTGGTTTTGCCTCCCAGCACTCCCAAAACACATTCTCAGGTTGAATCTCACTATCACTGCCGGCACAGACCACTTCCCAAAGAGCAAATACCCAAGCTATTTCTGGCACACGCTACATCTAAGGCCTTAGAGCTGTTGCTGGTCCTCACCTTCCCTTGACACCGCTTTCACAGACAAACACACTCTGGCCATCTGCGCTGCCCTTGCCTCCCAGCTCTCCCAACACACATTCCTAGGCTCACTATCACTCTCACTCCCGGCACACACCACCTCCCAAAGTGCAAACGTCCAAGCCATTTCTCCCCTGCGATAGGCCTAAGGGCTTAGAGCTGTTGCTGGTCCTCACCTTCCCTTGACACCGCTTTCACAGCCAAGCACACTCTGGCCATCTACCCTGGCTTTGCCTCCCAGCACTCCCAACACACATTCTCAGGCTCACTCTCACTCTCACTCACGGCACAGACCACCTCCCAAAGTGAATATACCCAAGGCATTTCTCCCATACGATAGGCCTAAGGGCTTAGAGCTGTTGCTGGTCCTCACCTTCCCTTGACACCGCTTTCACAGCCAAACACACTCTGCCCATCTGCCTTTGCCTCAACTCCCAGCACTCCCAACACACTTTCTCAGGCTCACTCTCACTCTCACTCCCGGCACAGACCACCTCCCAAAGTGCAAACCTCCAAGCCATTTCTCCCACACGATAGGCCTAAGTGCTTAGAGCTGTTGCTGGTCCTCACCTTCCCTTGACACCGCTTTCACAGACAAACACACTCTGCCCATCTGCCTTTGCCTTGCCTCCCAGCACTCCCAACACACTCTCACTACCGGCACAGACCACCTCCCAAAATGCCACCACCAAACCGATTTCTGACACACGCTACATCTAAGGGCTTAGAGCTGTTGCTGGTCCTCACCTTCCCTTGACACCGCTTTCAAAGCCAAACGCACTCTGCCCATCTACCCTGGCTTTGCCTCCCAGCACTCCCAACACACATTCTCAGGTTGAATCTCACTCTCACTCCCGGCACAGACCACCTCCCAAAGTGCAAACGTCCAAGCCATTTCTCCCATACAATAGGCCTAAGGGCTTAGAGCTGTTGCTGGTCCTCACCTTCCCTTGACACCGCTTTCACAGCCAAACGCACTCTGCCCATCTGCGCTGCCCTTGCCTCACAGCACTCCCAACACACATTTATAGGCTCACTCTCACTCTCACTCCCGGCACAGACCACCTCCCAAAGTCAAAACACCCAAGCGATTTCTGACACACGCTACATCTAAGAGGTTAGAGCTGTTGCTGGTCCTCACCTTCCCTTGACACCGCTTTCACAGCCAAACACAATCTGCCCATCTGCGCTGCCCTTGCCTCCCAGCACTCCCAACAAACATTCTCAGGCTCAATCTCACTCTCACTCCCGGCACACAACACCTCTCAAAGTGCAAACGTCCAAGCATTTTCTGCCGCATGCTACCTCTAAGGGCTTAGAGCTGTTGCTGCTCCTCACCTTCCCTTGACACTGCTTTCACAGCCAAACACAATCTGCCCATCTGCCTTTGCCTCAACTCCCAGCACTCCCAACACACTTTCTCAGGCTCACTCTCACTCTCACTCCCGGCACAGACCACCTCCCAAAGTGCAAACCTCCAAGCCATTTCTCCCACACGATAGGCCTAAGTGCTTAGAGCTGTTGCTGGTCCTCACCTTCCCTTGACACCGCTTTCACAGCCAAACACACTCTGCCCATCTGCCTTTGCCTTGACTCCCAGCACTCCCAAAACACTCTCACTCCCGGCACAGACCACCTCCCAAAGTGCAAACCCCCAAGCGATATCTGACAAACGCTAAATCTAAGGGCTTAGAGCTGTTGCTGGTCCTCACCTTCCCTTGACACCGCTTTCACAGCCAAACACACTCTGCCCATCTACCCTGGCTTTGCCTCCCAGCACTCCCAACACACATTCTCAGGTTGAATCTCATTCTCACTCCCGGAACAGACCACCTCCCAAAGTGAAAATACCCAAGCGATTTCTGACACAAGCTACATCTAAGGGCTTAGAGCTGTTGCTGCTCCTCACCTTCCCTTGACACCGCTTTCACAGCCAAACGCACTCTGGCCATCCACCTTTGCCTTGCCTCCCAGCACTCCCAACACACATTCTCAGGCTCAATCTCACACTCACTCCCGGCACAGACCACCTCCCAAAGTGCAAACGTCCATGCCATTTCTCCCCTACGGTAGGCCTAAGGGCTTAGAGCTGTTGCTGGTCCTCACCTTCCCTTGACACGGCTTTCACAGACAAACACACTCTGGCCATCTGCGCTGCCCTTGCCTCACAGCACTCCCAAAACACATTCTCAGGCGCACTTTCAGTCCAGGCACAGACCACCTCTCAAAGTGCCAACACCCAAGCGATTTCTGCCGCATGCTACATCTAAGGGCTTAGAGCTGTTGCTGCTCCTCACCTTCCCTTGACACCGCTTTCACAGACAAACACACTCTGCCCATCTGCCTTTGCCTTGCCTCCCAGCACTCCCAAATCACTCTCACTCCCGGCACACACCACCTCCCAAAGTCAAAACACCCAAGCGATTTCTGCCGCATGCTACATCTAAGGGCTTAGAGCTGTTGCTGCTCCTCACCTTCCCTTGACACCGCTTTCACAGCCAAAAACACTCTGCCCATCTGCCTTTGCCTTGCCTCCCAGCACTCCCAAATCACTCTTACTCCCGGCACACACCACCTCCCAAAGTCAAAACACCCAAGCGATTTCTGCCGCATGCTACATCTAAGAGCTTAGAGCTGTTGCTGGTCTTCACCTTCCCTTGATACCGTTTCACAGCCAAGCACACTCTGGCCATCTACCCTGGCTTTGCCTCCCAGCACTCCCAACACACATTCTCAGGTTGAATCTCACTCTCACTCCCGGCACAGACCACCTCCCAAAGTGAAAATACCCAAGGCATTTCTCCCATACGATAGGCCTAAGGGCTTAGAGCTGTTGCTGGTCCTCACCTTCCCTTGACACCGCTTTCACAGGCAAACACACTCTGCCCATCTACCCTGGCTTTGCCTCCCAGCACTCCCAAAACACATTTTCAGGTTGAATCTCACTATCACTCCCGGCAAAGACCACCTCCCAAAGTGAATATACCCAAGCGATTTCTGACACACGCTACATCTAAGGGCTTAGAGCTGTGGCTGGTCCTTAACCTTCCCTTGACACCGCTTTCACAGCCAAACACACTCTGCCCATCTACGCTGGTTTTGCCTCCCAGCACTCCCAAAACACATTCTCAGGTTGAATCTCACTATCACTGCCGGCACAGACCACTTCCCAAAGAGCAAATACCCAAGCTATTTCTGGCACACGCTACATCTAAGGCCTTAGAGCTGTTGCTGGTCCTCACCTTCCCTTGACACCGCTTTCACAGACAAACACACTCTGCCCATCTGCCTTTGCCTTGCCTCCCAGCACTCCCAACACACTCTCACTACCGGCACAGACCACCTCCCAAAATGCCACCACCAAACCGATTTCTGACACACGCTACATCTAAGGGCTTAGAGCTGTTGCTGGTCCTCACCTTCCCTTGACACCGCTTTCACAGCCAAACGCACTCTGCCCATCTACCCTGGCTTTGCCTCCCAGCACTCCCAACACACATTCTCAGGTTGAATCTCACTCTCACTCCCGGCACAGACCACCTCCCAAAGTGCAAACGTCCAAGCCATTTCTCCCATACGATAGGCCTAAGGGCTTAGAGCTGTTGCTGGTCCTCACCTTCCCTTGACACCGCTTTCACAGCCAAACACACTCTGGCCATCCGCCTTTGCCTTGCCTCCCAACACACATTCTCAGGTTGAATCTCACTCTCACTTCCGGCACAGACCACCTCCCACAGTGCAAACATCTAAGCCATTTCTCCCACACGATAAGCCTAAGGGCTTAGAGCTGTTGCTGGTCCTCACCTTCCCTTGACACCGCTTTCACAGCCAAACACACTCTGGCCATCTGCGCTGCCCTTGCCTGCCAGCACTCCCAACACACGTTCTCAAGCACACTCACGCTCTCACTCTCACTCCCAGCACAGACCACCTCCCAAAGTCAAAACACCCAAGCGATTTCTGCCACATGCTACATCTAAGGGCTTAGAGCTGTTGCTGGTCCTCACCTTCCCTTGACACCGCTTTCACAGCCAAACACACTCTGGCCATCAGCGCTGCCCTTGCCTCCCAGCACTCCCAACACACATTCTCAAGTTCAATCTCTCTCTCACTCCTGGCACAGACCACCTCCCAAAGTGCAAACACCCAACCGATTTCTGACATACGCTACATCTAAGGGCTTAGAGCTGTTGCTGGTCCTCACCTTCCCTTGACACCGCTTTCACAGACAAACACACTCTGGCCATCTGCGCTGCCCTTGCCTCACAGCACTCCCAAAACACATTCTCAGGCACACTTTCAGTCCAGGCACAGACCACCTCTCAAAGTGCCAACACCCAAGCGATTTCTGCCGCATGCTACATCTAAGGGCTTAGAGCTGTTGCTGGTCCTCACCTTCCCTTGACACCGCTTTCACAGACAAACACACTCTGGCCATCTACGCTGGTTTTGCCTCCCAGCACTCCCAAAACACATTCTCAGGTGGAATCTCTCTATCACTGCGGGCACAGACCACTATCCAAAGGGCAAATACCCAAGCGATTTCTGACACACGCTACATCTAAGGCCTTAGAGCTGTTGCTGGTCCTCACCTTCCCTTGACACCGCTTTCACAGCCAAACGCACTCTGCCCATCTACCCTGGCTTTGCCTCCCAGCACTCCCAACACACATTCTCAGGTTGAATCTCACTCTCACTCCCGGCACAGACCACCTCCCAAAGTGCAAACGTCCAAGCCATTCCTCCCCTACGATAGGCCTAAGGGCTTAGAGCTGTTGCTGGTCCTCACCTTCCCTTGACACCGCTTTCACAGCCAAACGCACTCTGCCCATCTGCGCTGCCCTTGCCTCACAGCACTCCCAACACACATTTATAGGCTCACTCTCACTCTCACTCCCGGCACAGACCACCTCCCAAAGTCAAAACACCCAAGCGATTTCTGACACACGCTACATCTAAGAGCTTAGAGCTGTGGCTGGTCCTCACCTTCCCTTGACACCGCTTTCACAGCCAAACACACTCTGCCCATCTACCCTGTCTTTGCCTCCCAGCACTCCCAACACACATTCTCAGGCTCACTCTCACTCTCACTCACGGCACAGACCACCTCCCAAAGTGCAAACATCCAAGCCATTTCTCCCATACGATAGGCCTAAGGGCTTAGAGCTGTTGCTGGTCCTCACCTTCCCTTGACACTGCTTTCACAGACAAACACACTCTGGCCATCTGCGCTGCCCTTGCCTCCCAGCACTCCCAACACACATTCTCAGGCTCAATCTCACTCTCACTCCCGGCACACAACACCTCCCAAAGTGCAAACGTCCAAGCATTTTCTGCCGCATGCTACATCTAAGGGCTTAGAGCTGTTGCTGCTCCTCACCTTCCCTTGACACTGCTTTCACAGCCAAACACAATCTGCCCATCTGCCTTTGCCTCAACTCCCAGCACTCCCAACACACATTCTCAGGCTCACTCTCACTCTCACTCCCGGCACAGACCACCTCCCAAAGTGCAAACCTCCAAGCCATTTCTCCCACACGATAGGCCTAAGTGCTTAGAGCTGTTGCTGGTCCTCACCTTCCCTTGACACCGCTTTCACAGCCAAACACACTCTGCCCATCTGCCTTTGCCTTGCCTCCCAGCACTCCCAAAACACTCTCACTCCCGGCACAGACCACCTCCCAAAGTGCAAACCCCCAAGCGATATCTGACAAACGCTAAATCTAAGGGTTTAGAGCTGTTGCTGGTCCTCACCTTCCCTTGACACCGCTTTCACAGCCAAGCACACTCTGGCCATCTACCCTGGCTTTGCCTCCCAGCACTCCCAACACACATTCTCAGGTTGAATCTCATTCTCACTCCCGGAACAGACCACCTCCCAAAGTGAAAATACCCAAGCGATTTCTGACACAAGCTACATCTAAGGGCTTAGAGCTGTTGCTGCTCCTCACCTTCCCTTGACACCGCTTTCACAGCCAAACGCACTCTGGCCATCCACCTTTGCCTTGCCTCCCAGCACTCCCAACACACATTCTCAGGCTCAATCTCACACTCACTCCCGGCACAGACCACCTCCCAAAGTGCAAACGTCCATGCCATTTCTCCCCTACGGTAGGCCTAAGGGCTTAGAGCTGTTGCTGGTCCTCACCTTCCCTTGACACGGCTTTCACAGACAAACACACTCTGGCCATCTGCGCTGCCCTTGCCTCACAGCACTCCCAAAACACATTCTCAGGCGCACTTTCAGTCCAGGCACAGACCACCTCTCAAAGTGCCAACACCCAAGCGATTTCTGCCGCATGCTACATCTAAGGGCTTAGAGCTGTTGCTGCTCCTCACCTTCCCTTGACACCGCTTTCTCAGACAAACACACTCTGCCCATCTGCCTTTGCCTTGCCTCCCAGCACTCCCAAATCACTCTCACTCCCGGCACACACCACCTCCCAAAGTCAAAACACCCAAGCGATTTCTGCCGCATGCTACATCTAAGGGCTTAGAGCTGTTGCTGCTCCTCACCTTCCCTTGACACCGCTTTCACAGCCAAACACACTGTGGCCATCTGCCTTTGCCTTGCCTCCCAGCACTCCCAAATCACTCTTACTCCCGGCACACACCACCTCCCAAAGTGAAAATACCCAAGCGATTTCTGCCACATGCTACATCTAAGAGCTTAGAGCTGTTGCTGGTCTTCACCTTCCCTTGATACCTTTTCACAGCCAAGCACACTCTGGCCATCTACCCTGGCTTTGCCTCCCAGCACTCCCAACACACATTCTCAGGTTGAATCTCACTCTCACTCCCGGCACAGACCACCTCCCAAAGTGAAAATACCCAAGGCATTTCTCCCATACGATAGGCCTAAGGGCTTAGAGCTGTTGCTGGTCCTCACCTTCCCTTGACACCGCTTTCACAGGCAAACACACTCTGCCCATCTACGCTGGCTTTGCCTCCCAGCACTCCCAAAACACATTCTCAGGTTGAATCTCACTCTCACTCCCGGCACAGACCACCTCCCAAAGTGAATATACCCAAGCGATTTCTGACACACGCTACATCTAAGGGCTTAGAGCTGTGGCTGGTCCTTAACCTTCCCTTGACACCGCTTTCACAGCCAAACACACTCTGGCCATCTACGCTGGTTTTGCCTCCCAGCACTCCCAAAACACATTCTCAGGTTGAATCTCACTATCACTGCCGGCACAGACCACTTCCCAAAGAGCAAATACCCAAGCTATTTCTGGCACACGCTACATCTAAGGGCTTAGAGCTGTTGCTGGTCTTCACCTTCCCTTGACACCGCTTTCACAGCCAAACACACTCTCCCCATCTACCCTGGCTTTGCCTCCCAGCACTCCCAACACACATTGTCAGGCTCAATCTCACTCTCACTCACGGCACAGACCACCTCCCAAAGTGAAAATACCCAAGGCATTTCTCCCATACGATAGGCCTAAGTGCTCAGAGCTGTTGCTGATCCTCACCTTCCCTTGACACCGCTTTCACAGCCAAACACACTCTGGCCATCTGCCTTTGCCTTCCCTCCCAGCACTCCCAACACACTCTCACTACCGGCACAGACCACCTCCCAAAATGCCACCACCAAACCAATTTCTGACACACGCTACATCTAAGGGCTTAGAGCTGTTGCTGGTCCTCACCTTCCCTTGACACCGCTTTCACAGCCAAACGCACTCTGCCCATCTGCACTGCCCTTGCCTCCCAGCACTCCCAACACACATTCTCAGGCACGCTCACGCTCTCACTCTGACTCCCAGCACAGACCACCTCCCAAAGTGAAAATACCCAAGCCATTTCTGACACACGCTACATCTACGGGCTTAGAGCTGTGACTGGTCCTCACCTTCCCTTGACACCGCTTTCACAGCCAAACGCACTCTGCCCATCTGCGCTGCCCTTGCCTCCCAGCACTCCCAACACACATTCTCAGGCTCACTATCACTCTCACTCCCGGCACAGACCACCTCCCAAAGTGAAAATACCCAAGGCATTTCTCCCATACGATAGGCCTAAGGGCTTAGAGCTGTTGCTGGTCCTCACCTTCCCTTGACACCGCTTTCACAGCCAAACACACGCTGCCCATCTACCCTGGCTTTGCCTCCCAGCACTCCCAAAACACATTCTCAGGTTGAATCTCACTATCACTGCCGGCAAAGACCACCTCCCAAAGTGAGTATACCCAAGCGATTTCTGACACACGCTACATCTAAGGGCTTAGAGCTGTTGCTGGTCTTCACCTTCCCTTGACACCGCTTTCACAGCCAAACACACTCTGGCCATCTACGCTGGTTTTGCCTCCCAGCACTCCCAAAACACATTCTCAGGTTGAATCTCACTATCACTGCCGGCACAGACCACTATCCAAAGAGCAAATACCCAAGCGATTTCTGACACACACTACATCTAAGGCCTTAGAGCTGTGGCTGGTCCTCACCTTCCCTTGACACCGCTTTCACAGCCAAACACACTCTGGCCATCTACGCTGGTTTTGCCTCCCAGCACTCCCAAAACACATTCTCAGGTTGAATCTCACTATCACTGCCGGCACAGACCACTTCCCAAAGAGCAAATACCCAAGCGATGTCTGGCACACGCTACATCTAAGGCCTTAGAGCTGTTGCTGGTCCTCACCTTCCCTTGACACCGCTTTCACAGACAAACACACTCTGGCCATCTGCCTTTGCCTTCCCTCCCAGCACTCCCAACACACTCTCACTACCGGCACAGACCACCTCCCAAAATGCCAACACCCAAGCGATTTCTGACACACGCTACATCTAAGGGCTTAGAGCTGTTGCTGGTCTTCACCTTCCCTTGACACCGCTTTCACAGCCAAACACACTCTGCCCATCTACCCTGGCTTTGCCTCCCAGCACTCCCAACACACATTGTCAGGCTCAATCTCACTCTCACTCACGGCACAGACCACCTCCCAAAGTGAAAATACCCAAGGCATTTCTCCCATACGATAGGCCTAAGGGCTTAGAGCTGTTGCTGGTCCTCACCTTCCCTTGACACCGCTTTCACAGCCAAACACACGCTGCCCATCTACCCTGGCTTTGCCTCCCAGCACTCCCAAAACACATTCTCAGGTTGAATCTCATTCTCACTCCCGGCACAGACCACCTCCCAAAGTGAATATACCAAAGCGATTTCTGACACACGCTACATCTAAGGGCTTAGAGCTGTTGCTGGTCTTCACCTTCCCTTGACACCGCTTTCACAGCCAAACACACTCTGGCCATCTGCCTTTGCCTCAACTCCCAGCACTCCCAACACACATTCTCAGGCTCACTCTCACTCTCACTCCCGGCACAGACCACCTCCCAAAGTGCAAACCTCCAAGCCATTTCTCCCACACGATAGGCGTAAGTGCTTAGAGCTGTTGCTGGTCCTCACCTTCCCTTGACACCGCTTTCACAGCCAAACACACTCTGCCCATCTGCCTTTGCCTTGCCTCCCAGCACTCCCAAAACACTCTCACTCCCGGCACAGACCACCTCCCAAAGTGCAAACCCCCAAGCGATATCTGACAAACGCTAAATCTAAGGGCTTAGAGCTGTTGCTGGTCCTCACCTTCCCTTGACACCGCTTTCACAGCCAAACACACTCTGCCCATCTACCCTGGCTTTGCCTCCCAGCACTCCCAACACACATTCTCAGGCTCACTCTCACTCTCACTCCCGGCACAGACCACCTCCCAAAGTGCAAACCTCCAAGCCATTTCTCCCACACGATAGGCCTAAGTGCTTAGAGCTGTTGCTGGTCCTCACCTTCCCTTGACACCGCTTTCACAGCCAAACACACTCTGCCCATCTGCCTTTGCCTTGCCTCCCAGCACTCCCAAAACACTCTCACTCCCGGCACAGACCACCTCCCAAAGTGCAAACCCCCAAGCGATATCTGACAAACGCTAAATCTAAGGGCTTAGAGCTGTTGCTGGTCCTCACCTTCCCTTGACACCGCTTTCACAGCCAAACACACTCTGCCCATCTACCCTGGCTTTGCCTCCCAGCACTCCCAACACACATTCTCAGGTTGAATCTCATTCTCACTCCCGGAACACACCACCTCCCAAAGTGAAAATACCCAAGCGATTTCTGACACAAGCTACATCTAAGGGCTTAGAGCTGTTGCTGGTCCTCACCTTCCCTTGACACCGCTTTCACAGCCAAACGCACTCTGGCCATCCACCTTTGCCTTGCCTCCCAGCACTCCCAACACACATTCTCAGGCTCAATCTCACACTCACTCCCGGCACAGACCACCTCCCAAAGTGCAAACGTCCATGCCATTTCTCCCCTACGGTAGGCCTAAGGGCTTAGAGCTGTTGCTGGTCCTCACCTTCCCTTGACACGGCTTTCACAGACAAACACACTCTGGCCATCTGCGCTGCCCTTGCCTCACAGCACTCCCAAAACACATTCTCAGGCGCACTTTCAGTCCAGGCACAGACCACCTCTCAAAGTGCCAACACCCAAGCGATTTCTGCCGCATGCTACATCTAAGGGCTTAGAGCTGTTGCTGCTCCTCACCTTCCCTTGACACCGCTTTCACAGACAAACACACTCTGCCCATCTGCCTTTGCCTTGCCTCCCAGCACTCCCAAATCACTCTTACTCCCGGCACACACCACCTCCCAAAGTCAAAACACCCAAGCGATTTCTGCCGCATGCTACATCTAAGAGCTTAGAGCTGTTGCTGGTCTTCACCTTCCCTTGATACCGTTTCACAGCCAAGCACACTCTGGCCATCTACCCTGGCTTTGCCTCCCAGCACTCCCAACACACATTCTCAGGTTGAATCTCACTCTCACTCCCGGCACAGACCACCTCCCAAAGTGAAAATACCCAAGGCATTTCTCCCATACGATAGGCCTAAGGGCTTAGAGCTGTTGCTGGTCCTCACCTTCCCTTCACACCGCTTTCACAGGCAAACACACTCTGCCCATCTACCCTGGCTTTGCCTCCCAGCACTCCCAAAACACATTCTCAGGTTGAATCTCACTCTCACTCCCGGCACAGACCACCTCCCAAAGTGAATATACCCAAGCGATTTCTGACACACGCTACATCTAAGGGCTTAGAGCTGTTGCTGGTCCTCACCTTCCCTTGACACCGCTTTCACAGACAAACACACTCTGGCCATCTACGCTGGTTTTGCCTCCCAGCACTCCCAAAACACATTCTCAGGTGGAATCTCTCTATCACTGCGGGCACAGACCACTATCCAAAGGGCAAATACCCAAGCGATTTCTGACACACGCTACATCTAAGGCCTTAGAGCTGTTGCTGGTCCTCACCTTCCCTTGACACCGCTTTCACAGACAAACACACTCTGCCCATCTGCCTTTGCCTTGCCTCCCAGCACTCCCAACACACTCTCACTACCGGCACAGACCACCTCCCAAAATGCCACCACCAAACCGATTTCTGACACACGCTACATCTAAGGGCTTAGAGCTGTTGCTGGTCCTCACCTTCCCTTGACACCGCTTTCAAAGCCAAACGCACTCTGCCCATCTACCCTGGCTTTGCCTCCCAGCACTCCCAACACACATTCTCAGGTTGAATCTCACTCTCACTCCCGGCACAGACCACCTCCCAAAGTGCAAACGTCCAAGCCATTTCTCCCATACGATAGGCCTAAGGGCTTAGAGCTGTTGCTGGTCCTCACCTTCCCTTGACACCGCTTTCACAGCCAAACGCACTCTGCCCATCTGCGCTGCCCTTGCCTCACAGCACTCCCAACACACATTTATAGGCTCACTCTCACTCTCACTCCCGGCACAGACCACCTCCCAAAGTCAAAACACCCAAGCGATTTCTGACACATGCTACATCTAAGAGCTTAGAGCTGTGGCTGGTCCTCACCTTCCCTTGACACCGCTTTCACAGCCAAACACACTCTGCCCATCTACCCTGGCTTTGCCTCCCAGCACTCCCAACACACATTCTCAGGCTCACTCTCACTCTCACTCACGGCACAGACCACCTCCCAAAGTGCAAACATCCAAGCCATTTCTCCCATACGATAGGCCTAAGGGCTTAGAGCTGTTGCTGGTCCTCACCTTCCCTTGACACCGCTTTCACAGCCAAACACAATCTGCCCATCTGCGCTGCCCTTGCCTCCCAGCACTCCCAACACACATTCTCAGGCTCAATCTCACTCTCACTCCCGGCACACAACACCTCCCAAAGTGCAAACGTCCAAGCATTTTCTGCCGCATGCTACATCTAAGGGCTTAGAGCTGTTGCTGCTCCTCACCTTCCCTTGACACTGCTTTCACAGCCAAACACAATCTGCCCATCTGCCTTTGCCTCAATTCCCAGCACTCCCAACACACATTCTCAGGCTCACTCTCACTCTCACTCCCGGCACAGACCACCTCCCAAAGTGAAAATACCCAAGCCATTTCTTCCACACGATAGGCCTAAGTGCTTAGAGCTGTTGCTGGTCTTCACCTTCCCTTGACACCGCTTTCAGAGCCAAACACACTCTGCCCATCTGCCTTTGCCTTGCCTCCCAGCACTCCCAAAACACTCTCACTCCCGGCACAGACCACCTCCCACAGTGCAAACCCCCAAGCGATATCTGACAAACGCTAAATCTAAGGGCTTAGAGCTGTTGCTGGTCCTCACCTTCCCTTGACACCGCTTTCACAGCCAAACACACTCTGCCCATCTACCCTGGCTTTGCCTCCCAGCACTCCCAACACACATTCTCAGGTTGAATCTCATTCTCACTCCCGGAACAGACCACCTCCCAAAGTGAAAATACCCAAGCGATTTCTGACACAAGCTACATCTAAGGGCTTAGAGCTGTTGCTGCTCCTCACCTTCCCTTGACACCGCTTTCACAGCCAAACGCACTCTGGCCATCCACCTTTGCCTTGCCTCCCAGCACTCCCAACACACATTCTCAGGCTCAATCTCACACTCACTCCCGGCACAGACCACCTCCCAAAGTGCAAACGTCCATGCCATTTCTCCCCTACGGTAGGCCTAAGGGCTTAGAGCTGTTGCTGGTCCTCACCTTCCCTTGACACGGCTTTCACAGACAAACACACTCTGGCCATCTGCGCTGCCCTTGCCTCACAGCACTCCCAAAACACATTCTCAGGCGCACTTTCAGTCCAGGCACAGACCACCTCTCAAAGTGCCAACACCCAAGCGATTTCTGCCGCATGCTACATCTAAGGGCTTAGAGCTGTTGCTGCTCCTCACCTTCCCTTGACACCGCTTTCACAGACAAACACACTCTGCCCATCTGCCTTTGCCTTGCCTCCCAGCACTCCCAAATCACTCTCACTCCCGGCACACACCACCTCCCAAAGTCAAAACACCCAAGCGATTTCTGCCGCATGCTACATCTAAGGGCTTAGAGCTGTTGCTGCTCCTCACCTTCCCTTGACACCGCTTTCACAGCCAAACACACTCTGGCCATCTGCCTTTGCCTTGCCTCCCAGCACTCCCAAATCACTCTTACTCCCGGCACACACCACCTCCCAAAGTCAAAACACCCAAGCGATTTCTGCCGCATGCTACATCTAAGAGCTTAGAGCTGTTGCTGGTCTTCACCTTCCCTTGATACCGTTTCACAGCCAAGCACACTCTGGCCATCTACCCTGGCTTTGC
This sequence comes from Pelecanus crispus, assembly GCF_030463565.1. Lineage (NCBI taxonomy): Eukaryota > Metazoa > Chordata > Aves > Pelecaniformes > Pelecanidae > Pelecanus > Pelecanus crispus. Next base: position 9,118,665 of record NC_134660.1, on the reverse strand, counting down.
CTCCCAGCACTCCCAACACACATTCTCAGGTTGAATCTCACTCTCACTCCCGGCACAGACCACCTCCCAAAGTGAAAATACCCAAGGCATTTCTCCCATACGATAGGCCTAAGGGCTTAGAGCTGTTGCTGGTCCTCACCTTCCCTTGACACCGCTTTCACAGGCAAACACACGCTGCCCATCTACCCTGGCTTTGCCTCCCAGCACTCCCAAAACACATTCTCAGGTTGAATCTCACTCTCACTCCCGGCACAGACCACCTCCCAAAGTGAATATACCCAAGCGATTTCTGACACACGCTACATCTAAGGGCTTAGAGCTGTGGCTGGTCTTTAACCTTCCCTTGACACCGCTTTCACAGACAAACACACTCTGGCCATCTACGCTGGTTTTGCCTCCCAGCACTCCCAAAACACATTCTCAGGTGGAATCTCTCTATCACTGCGGGCACAGACCACTATCCAAAGGGCAAATACCCAAGCGATTTCTGACACACGCTACATCTAAGGGCTTAGAGCTGTTGCTGGTCCTCACCTTCCCTTGACACCGCTTTCACAGACAAACACACTCTGGCCATCTGCCTTTGCCTTGCCTCCCAGCACTCCCAACACACTCTCACTACCGGCACAGACCACCTCCCAAAATGCCACCACCAAACCGATTTCTGACACACGCTACATCTAAGGGCTTAGAGCTGTTGCTGTTCCTCACCTTCCCTTGACACCGCTTTCACAGCCAAACGCACTCTGCCCATCTACCCTGGCTTTGCCTCCCAGCACTCCCAACACACATTCTCAGGTTGAATCTCACTCTCACTCCCGGCACAGACCACCTCCCAAAGTGCAAACGTCCAAGCCATTTCTCCCATACGATAGGCCTAAGGGCTTAGAGCTGTTGCTGGTCCTCACCTTCCCTTGACACCGCTTACACAGCCAAACACACTCTGCCCATCTGCGCTGCCCTTGCCTCCCAGCACTCCCAACACACGTTCTCACGCACACTCACGCTCTCACTCTCACTCCCAGCACAGACCACCTCCCAAAGTCAAAACACCCAACCGATTTCTGACATACGCTACATCTAAGGGCTTAGAGCTGTGGCTGGTCCTTAACCTTCCCTTGACACCGCTTTCACAGCCAAACACACTCTGGCCATCTACGCTGGTTTTGCCTCCCAGCACTCCCAAAACACATTCTCAGGTTGAATCTCACTATCACTGCCGGCACAGACCACTTCCCAAAGAGCAAATACCCAAGTGATTTCTGGCACACGCTACATCTAAGGGCTTAGAGCTGTTGCTGGTCTTCACCTTCCCTTGACACCGCTTTCACAGCCAAACTCACTCTCCCCATCTACCCTGGCTTTGCCTCCCAGCAATCCCAACACACATTGTCAGGCTCAATCTCACTCTCACTCACGGCACAGACCACCTCCCAAAGTGAAAATACCCAAGGCATTTCTCCCATACGATAGGCCTAAGGGCTTAGAGCTGTTGCTGGTCCTCACCTTCCCTTGACACCGCTTTCACAGCCAAACACACGCTGCCCATCTACCCTGGCTTTGCCTCCCAGCACTCCCAAAACACATTCTCAGGTTGAATCTCATTCTCACTCCCGGCACAGACCACCTCCCAAAGTGAATATACCCAAGCGATTTCTGACACACGCTACATCTAAGGGCTTAGAGCTGTTGCTGGTCTTCACCTTCCCTTGACACCGCTTTCACAGCCAAACACACTCTGGCCATCTACGCTGGTTTTGCCTCCCAGCACTCCCAAAACACATTCTCAGGTTGAATCTCACTATCACTGCCGGCACAGACCACTATCCAAAGAGCAAATACCCAAGCGATTTCTGACACACGCTACATCTAAGGCCTTAGAGCTGTTGCTGCTCCTCACCTTCCCTTGACACCGCTTTCACAGACAAACACACTCTGGCCATCTGCCTTTGCCTTCCCTCCCAGCACTCCCAACACACTCTCACTACCGGCACAGACCACCTCCCAAAATGCCACCACCAAACCGATTTCTGACACACGCTACATCTAAGGGCTTAGAGCTGTTGCTGGTCCTCACCTTCCCTTGACACCGCTTTCACAGCCAAACGCACTCTGCCCATCTGCACTGCCCTTGCCTCCCAGCACTCCCAACACACATTCTCAGGCACGCTCACGCTCTCAGTCTGACTCCCAGCACAGACCACCTCCCAAAGTGAAAATACCCAAGCCATTTCTGACACACGCTACATCTACGGGCTTAGAGCTGTGACTGGTCCTCACCTTCCCTTGACACCGCTTTCACAGACAAACGCACTCTGCCCATCTGCGCTGCCCTTGCCTCCCAGCACTCCCAACACACATTCTCAGGCTCACTATCACTCTCACTCCCGGCACATACCACCTCCCAAAGTGCAAACGTCCAAGCCATTTCTCCCCTATGATAGGCCTAAGGGCTTAGAGCTGTTGCTGGTCCTCACCTTCCCTTGACACTGCTTTCACAGACAAACACACTCTGGCCATCTGCGCTGCCCTTGCCTCACAGCACTCCCAACACACATTTTCAGGCTCACTCTCACTCTCACTCCCGGCACAGACCACCTCCCAAAGTGCAAACACCCAAGCGATTTCTGACACACGCTACATCTAAGAGCTTAGAGCTGTTGCTGGTCCTCACCTTCCCTTGACACCGCTTTCACAGCCAAGCACACTCTGGCCATCTACCCTGGCTTTGCCTCCCAGCACTCCCAACACACATTCTCAGGCTCACTCTCACTCTCACTCACGGCACAGACCACCTCCCAAAGTGAAAATACCCAAGGCATTTCTCCCATACGATAGGCCTAAGGGCTTAGAGCTGTTGCTGGTCCTCACCTTCCCTTGACACCGCTTTCACAGCCAAACACACGCTGCCCATCTACCCTGGCTTTGCCTCCCAGCACTCCCAAAACACATTCTCAGGTTGAATCTCACTATCACTGCCGGCAAAGACCACCTCCCAAAGTGAATATACCCAAGCGATTTCTGACACACGCTACATCTAAGGGCTTAGAGCTGTTGCTGGTCTTCACCTTCCCTTGACACCGCTTTCACAGCCAAACACACTCTGGCCATCTACGCTGGTTTTGCCTCCCAGCACTCCCAAAACACATTCTCAGGTTGAATCTCACTATCACTGCCGGCACAGACCACTTCCCAAAGAGCAAATACCCAAGCGATTTCTGACACACACTACATCTAAGGCCTTAGAGCTGTGGCTGGTCCTCACCTTCCCTTGACACCGCTTTCACAGCCAAACACACTCTGGCCATCTACGCTGGTTTTGCCTCCCAGCACTCCCAAAACACATTCTCAGGTTGAATCTCACTATCACTGCCGGCACAGACCACTTCCCAAAGAGCAAATACCCAAGCGATGTCTGGCACACGCTACATCTAAGGCCTTAGAGCTGTTGCTGGTCCTCACCTTCCCTTGACACCGCTTTCACAGACAGACACACTCTGGCCATCTGCCTTTGCCTTCCCTCCCAGCACTCCCAACACACTCTCACTACCGGCACAGACCACCTCCCAAAATGCCAACACCCAAGCGATTTCTGACACACGCTACATCTAAGGGCTTAGAGCTGTTGCTGGTCTTCACCTTCCCTTGACACCGCTTTCACAGCCAAACGCACTCTGCCCATCTGCGCTGCCCTTGCCTCCCAGCACTCCCAACACACATTGTCAGGCTCAATCTCACTCTCACTCACGGCACAGACCACCTCCCAAAGTGAAAATACCCAAGGCATTTCTCCCATACGATAGGCCTAAGGGCTTAGAGCTGTTGCTGGTCCTCACCTTCCCTTGACACCGCTTTCACAGCCAAACACACGCTGCCCATCTACCCTGGCTTTGCCTCCCAGCACTCCCAAAACACATTCTCAGGTTGAATCTCATTCTCACTCCCGGCACAGACCACCTCCCAAAGTGAATATACCCAAGCGATTTCTGACACAAGCTACATCTAAGGGCTTAGAGCTGTTGCTGGTCTTCACCTTCCCTTGACACCGCTTTCACAGCCAAACACACTCTGGCCATCTACGCTGGTTTTGCCTCCCAGCACTCCCAAAACACATTCTCAGGTTGAATCTCACTATCACTGCCGGCACAGACCACTATCCAAAGAGCAAATACCCAAGCGATTTCTGACACACGCTACATCTAAGGCCTTAGAGCTGTTGCTGCTCCTCACCTTCCCTTGACACCGCTTTCACAGACAAACACACTCTGGCCATCTGCCTTTGCCTTCCCTCCCAGCACTCCCAACACACTCTCACTACCGGCACAGACCACCTCCCAAAATGCCACCACCAAACCGATTTCTGACACACGCTACATCTAAGGGCTTAGAGCTGTTGCTGGTCCTCACCTTCCCTTGACACCGCTTTCACAGCCAAACGCACTCTGCCCATCTGCACTGCCCTTGCCTCCCAGCACTCCCAACACACATTCTCAGGCACGCTCACGCTCTCACTCTGACTCCCAGCACAGACCACCTCCCAAAGTGAAAATACCCAAGCCATTTCTGACACACGCTACATCTACGGGCTTAGAGCTGTGACTGGTCCTCACCTTCCCTTGACACCGCTTTCACAGCCAAACGCACTCTGCCCATCTGCGCTGCCCTTGCCTCCCAGCACTCCCAACACACATTCTCAGTCTCACTATCACTCTCACTCCCGGCACACACCACCTCCCAAAGTGCAAACGTCCAAGCCATTTCTCCCCTATGATAGGCCTAAGGGCTTAGAGCTGTTGCTGGTCCTCACCTTCCCTTGACACTGCTTTCACAGACAAACACACTCTGGCCATCTGCGCTGCCCTTGCCTCACAGCACTCCCAACACACATTTTCAGGCTCACTCTCACTCTCACTCCCGGCACAGACCACCTCCCAAAGTGCAAACACCCAAGCGATTTCTGACACACGCTACATCTAAGAGCTTAGAGCTGTTGCTGGTCCTCACCTTCCCTTGACACCGCTTTCACAGCCAAGCACACTCTGGCCATCTACCCTGGCTTTGCCTCCCAGCACTCCCAACACACATTCTCAGGCTCACTCTCACTCTCACTCAAGGCACAGACCACCTCCCAAAGTGAAAATACCCAAGGCATTTCTCCCATACGATAGGCCTAAGGGCTTAGAGCTGTTGCTGGTCCTCACCTTCCCTTGACACCGCTTTCACAGGCAAACACACTCTGCCCATCTACCCTGGCTTTGCCTCCCAGCACTCCCAAAACACATTCTCAGGTTGAATCTCATTCTCACTCCCGGCACAGACCACCTCCCAAAGTGAATATACCCAAGCGATTTCTGACACACGCTACATCTAAGGGCTTAGAGCTGTTGCTGGTCCTCACCTTCCCTTGACACCGCTTTCACAGCCAAACACACTCTGGCCATCTACGCTGGTTTTGCCTCCCAGCACTCCCAAAACACATTCTCAGGTTGAATCTCACTATCACTGCCGGCACAGACCACTTCCCAAAGAGCAAATACCCAAGCGATTTCTGACACACGCTACATCTAAGGCCTTAGAGCTGTTGCTGCTCCTCACCTTCCCTTGACACCGCTTTCACAGACAAACACACTCTGGCCATCTGCCTTTGCCTTCCCTCCCAGCACTCCCAACACACTCTCACTACCGGCACAGACCACCTCCCAAAATGCCACCACCAAACCGATTTCTGACACACGCTACATCTAAGGGCTTAGAGCTGTTGCTGGTCCTCACCTTCCCTTGACACCGCTTTCACAGCCAAACGCACTCTGCCCATCTGCACTGCCCTTGCCTCCCAGCACTCCCAACACACATTCTCAGGCACGCTCACGCTCTCACTCTGACTCCCAGCACAGACCACCTCCCAAAGTGAAAATACCCAAGCCATTTCTGACACACGCTACATCTACGGGCTTAGAGCTGTGACTGGTCCTCACCTTCCCTTGACACCGCTTTCACAGCCAAACGCACTCTGCCCATCTGCGCTGCCCTTGCCTCCCAGCACTCCCAACACACATTCCTAGGCTCACTATCACTCTCACTCCCGGCACACACCACCTCCCAAAGTGCAAACGTCCAAGCCATTTCTCCCCTGCGATAGGCCTAAGGGCTTAGAGCTGTTGCTGGTCCTCACCTTCCCTTGACACTGCTTTCACAGACAAACACACTCTGGCCATCTGCGCTGCCCTTGCCTCACAGCACTCCCAACACACATTTTCAGGCTCACTCTCACTCTCACTCCCGGCACAGACCACCTCCCAAAGTGCAAACAGCCAAGCGATTTCTGACACACGCTACATCTAAGAGCTTAGAGCTGTTGCTGGTCCTCACCTTCCCTTGACACCGCTTTCACAGCCAAGCACACTCTGGCCATCTACCCGGGCTTTGCCTCCCAGCACTCCCAACACACATTCTCAGGCTCACTCTCACTCTCACTCCCAGCACAGACCACCTCCCAAAGTGCAAACCTCCAAGGCATTTCTCCCATACGATAGGCCTAAGGGCTTAGAGCTGTTGCTGGTCTTCACCTTCCCTTGACACCGCTTTCACAGCCAAACACACTCTGCCCATCTACCCTGGCTTTGCCTCCCAGCACTCCCAAAACACATTCTCAGGTTGAATCTCATTCTCACTCCCGGCACAGACCACCTCCCAAAGTGAATATACCCAAGCGATTTCTGACACACGCTACATCTAAGGGCTTAGAGCTGTTGCTGGTCTTCACCTTCCCTTGACACCGCTTTCACAGCCAAACACACTCTGGCCATCTACGCTGGTTTTGCCTCCCAGCACTCCCAAAACACATTCTCAGGTTGAATCTCACTATCACTGCCGGCACAGACCACTATCCAAAGAGCAAATACCCAAGCGATTTCTGACACACGCTACATCTAAGGCCTTAGAGCTGTTGCTGCTCCTCACCTTCCCTTGACACCGCTTTCACAGACAAACACACTCTGGCCATCTGCCTTTGCCTTCCCTCCCAGCACTCCCAACACACTCTCACTACCGGCACAGACCACCTCCCAAAATGCCACCACCAAACCGATTTCTGACACACGCTACATCTAAGGGCTTAGAGCTGTTGCTGGTCCTCACCTTCCCTTGACACCGCTTTCACAGCCAAACGCACTCTGCCCATCTGCACTGCCCTTGCCTCCCAGCACTCCCAACACACATTCTCAGGCACGCTCACGCTCTCACTCTGACTCCCAGCACAGACCACCTCCCAAAGTGAAAATACCCAAGCCATTTCTGACACACGCTACATCTACGGGCTTAGAGCTGTGACTGGTCCTCACCTTCCCTTGACACCGCTTTCACAGCCAAACGCACTCTGCCCATCTGCGCTGCCCTTGCCTCCCAGCACTCCCAACACACATTCTCAGTCTCACTATCACTCTCACTCCCGGCACACACCACCTCCCAAAGTGCAAACGTCCAAGCCATTTCTCCCCTATGATAGGCCTAAGGGCTTAGAGCTGTTGCTGGTCCTCACCTTCCCTTGACACTGCTTTCACAGACAAACACACTCTGGCCATCTGCGCTGCCCTTGCCTCACAGCACTCCCAACACACATTTTCAGGCTCACTCTCACTCTCACTCCCGGCACAGACCACCTCCCAAAGTGCAAACACCCAAGCGATTTCTGACACACGCTACATCTAAGAGCTTAGAGCTGTTGCTGGTCCTCACCTTCCCTTGACACCGCTTTCACAGCCAAGCACACTCTGGCCATCTACCCTGGCTTTGCCTCCCAGCACTCCCAACACACATTCTCAGGCTCACTCTCACTCTCACTCACGGCACAGACCACCTCCCAAAGTGAAAATACCCAAGGCATTTCTCCCATACGATAGGCCTAAGGGCTTAGAGCTGTTGCTGGTCCTCACCTTCCCTTGACACCGCTTTCACAGCCAAACACACGCTGCCCATCTACCCTGGCTTTGCCTCCCAGCACTCCCAAAACACATTCTCAGGTTGAATCTCACTATCACTGCCGGCAAAGACCACCTCCCAAAGTGAATATACCCAAGCGATTTCTGACACACGCTACATCTAAGGGCTTAGAGCTGTTGCTGGTCTTCACCTTCCCTTGACACCGCTTTCACAGCCAAACACACTCTGGCCATCTACGCTGGTTTTGCCTCCCAGCACTCCCAAAACACATTCTCAGGTTGAATCTCACTATCACTGCCGGCACAGACCACTTCCCAAAGAGCAAATACCCAAGCGATTTCTGACACACACTACATCTAAGGCCTTAGAGCTGTGGCTGGTCCTCACCTTCCCTTGACACCGCTTTCACAGCCAAACACACTCTGGCCATCTACGCTGGTTTTGCCTCCCAGCACTCCCAAAACACATTCTCAGGTTGAATCTCACTATCACTGCCGGCACAGACCACTTCCCAAAGAGCAAATACCCAAGCGATGTCTGGCACACGCTACATCTAAGGCCTTAGAGCTGTTGCTGGTCCTCACCTTCCCTTGACAACGCTTTCACAGACAAACACACTCTGGCCATCTGCCTTTGCCTTCCCTCCCAGCACTCCCAACACACTCTCACTACCGGCACAGACCACCTCCCAAAATGCCAACACCCAAGCGATTTCTGACAGACGCTACATCTAAGGGCTTAGAGCTGTTGCTGGTCTTCACCTTCCCTTGACACCGCTTTCACAGCCAAACGCACTCTGCCCATCTGCGCTGCCCTTGCCTCCCAGCACTCCCAACACACATTGTCAGGCTCAATCTCACTCTCACTCACGGCACAGACCACCTCCCAAAGTGAAAATACCCAAGGCATTTCTACCATACGATAGGCCTAAGGGCTTAGAGCTGTTGCTGGTCCTCACCTTCCCTTGACACCGCTTTCACAGCCAAACACACGCTGCCCATCTACCCTGGCTTTGCCTCCCAGCACTCCCAAAACACATTCTCAGGTTGAATCTCATTCTCACTCCCGGCACAGACCACCTCCCAAAGTGAATATACCCAAGCGATTTCTGACACAAGCTACATCTAAGGGCTTAGAGCTGTTGCTGGTCTTCACCTTCCCTTGACACCGCTTTCACAGCCAAACACACTCTGGCCATCTACGCTGGTTTTGCCTCCCAGCACTCCCAAAACACATTCTCAGGTTGAATCTCACTATCACTGCCGGCACAGACCACTATCCAAAGAGCAAATACCCAAGTGATTTCTGACACACGCTACATCTAAGGCCTTAGAGCTGTTGCTGCTCCTCACCTTCCCTTGACACCGCTTTCACAGACAAACACACTCTGGCCATCTGCCTTTGCCTTCCCTCCCAGCACTCCCAACACACTCTCACTACCGGCACAGACCACCTCCCAAAATGCCACCACCAAACCGATTTCTGACACACGCTACATCTAAGGGCTTAGAGCAGTTGCTGGTCCTCACCTTCCCTTGACACCGCTTTCACAGCCAAACGCACTCTGCCCATCTGCACTGCCCTTGCCTCCCAGCACTCCCAACACACATTCTCAGGCACGCTCACGCTCTCACTCTGACTCCCAGCACAGACCACCTCCCAAAGTGAAAATACCCAAGCCATTTCTGACACACGCTACATCTACGGGCTTAGAGCTGTGACTGGTCCTCACCTTCCCTTGACACCGCTTTCACAGCCAAACGCACTCTGCCCATCTGCGCTGCCCTTGCCTCCCAGCACTCCCAACACACATTCTCAGTCTCACTATCACTCTCACTCCCGGCACACACCACCTCCCAAAGTGCAAACGTCCAAGCCATTTCTCCCCTATGATAGGCCTAAGGGCTTAGAGCTGTTGCTGGTCCTCACCTTCCCTTGACACTGCTTTCACAGACAAACACACTCTGGCCATCTGCGCTGCCCTTGCCTCACAGCACTCCCAACACACATTTTCAGGCTCACTCTCACTCTCACTCCCGGCACAGACCACCTCCCAAAGTGCAAACACCCAAGCGATTTCTGACACACGCTACATCTAAGAGCTTAGAGCTGTTGCTGGTCCTCACCTTCCCTTGACACCGCTTTCACAGCCAAGCACACTCTGGCCATCTACCCTGGCTTTGCCTCCCAGCACTCCCAACACACATTCTCAGGCTCACTCTCACTCTCACTCACGGCACAGACCACCTCCCAAAGTGAAAATACCCAAGGCATTTCTCCCATACGATAGGCCTAAGGGCTTAGAGCTGTTGCTGGTCCTCACCTTCCCTTGACACCGCTTTCACAGCCAAACACACGCTGCCCATCTACCCTGGCTTTGCCTCCCAGCACTCCCAAAACACATTCTCAGGTTGAATCTCACTATCACTGCCGGCAAAGACCACCTCCCAAAGTGAATATACCCAAGCGATTTCTGACACACGCTACATCTAAGGGCTTAGAGCTGTTGCTGGTCTTCACCTTCCCTTGACACCGCTTTCACAGCCAAACACACTCTGGCCATCTACGCTGGTTTTGCCTCCCAGCACTCCCAAAACACATTCTCAGGTTGAATCTCACTATCACTGCCGGCACAGACCACTTCCCAAAGAGCAAATACCCAAGCGATTTCTGACACACACTACATCTAAGGCCTTAGAGCTGTGGCTGGTCCTCACCTTCCCTTGACACCGCTTTCACAGCCAAACACACTCTGGCCATCTACGCTGGTTTTGCCTCCCAGCACTCCCAAAACACATTCTCAGGTTGAATCTCACTATCACTGCCGGCACAGACCACTTCCCAAAGAGCAAATACCCAAGCGATGTCTGGCACACGCTACATCTAAGGCCTTAGAGCTGTTGCTGGTCCTCACCTTCCCTTGACAACGCTTTCACAGACAAACACACTCTGGCCATCTGCCTTTGTCTTCCCTCCCAGCACTCCCAACACACTCTCACTACCGGCACAGACCACCTCCCAAAATGCCAACACCCAAGCGATTTCTGACAGACGCTACATCTAAGGGCTTAGAGCTGTTGCTGGTCTTCACCTTCCCTTGACACCGCTTTCACAGCCAAACGCACTCTGCCCATCTACCCTGGCTTTGCCTCCCAGCACTCCCAACACACATTGTCAGGCTCAATCTCACTCTCACTCACGGCACAGACCACCTCCCAAAGTGAAAATACCCAAGGCATTTCTCCCATACGATAGGCCTAAGGGCTTAGAGCTGTTGCTGGTCCTCACCTTCCCTTGACACCGCTTTCACAGCCAAACACACGCTGCCCATCTACCCTGGCTTTGCCTCCCAGCACTCCCAAAACACATTCTCAGGTTGAATCTCATTCTCACTCCCGGCACAGACCACCTCCCAAAGTGAATATACCCAAGCGATTTCTGACACAAGCTACATCTAAGGGCTTAGAGCTGTTGCTGGTCTTCACCTTCCCTTGACACCGCTTTCACAGACAAACACACTCTGGCCATCTACGCTGGTTTTGCCTCCCAGCACTCCCAAAACACATTCTCAGGTTGAATCTCACTATCACTGCCGGCACAGACCACTATCCAAAGAGCAAATACCCAAGTGATTTCTGACACACGCTACATCTAAGGCCTTAGAGCTGTTGCTGCTCCTCACCTTCCCTTGACACCGCTTTCACAGACAAACACACTCTGGCCATCTGCCTTTGCCTTCCCTCCCAGCACTCCCAACACACTCTCACTACCGGCACAGACCACCTCCCAAAATGCCACCACCAAACCGATTTCTGACACACGCTACATCTAAGGGCTTAGAGCAGTTGCTGGTCCTCACCTTCCCTTGACACCGCTTTCACAGCCAAACGCACTCTGCCCATCTGCACTGCCCTTGCCTCCCAGCACTCCCAACACACATTCTCAGGCACGCTCACGCTCTCACTCTGACTCCCAGCACAGACCACCTCCCAAAGTGAAAATACCCAAGCCATTTCTGACACACGCTACATCTACGGGCTTAGAGCTGTGACTGGTCCTCACCTTCCCTTGACACCGCTTTCACAGACAAACGCACTCTGCCCATCTGCGCTGCCCTTGCCTCCCAGCACTCCCAACACACATTCTCAGGCTCACTATCACTCTCACTCCCGGCACATACCACCTCCCAAAGTGCAAACGTCCAAGCCATTTCTCCCCTATGATAGGCCTAAGGGCTTAGAGCTGTTGCTGGTCCTCACCTTCCCTTGACACTGCTTTCACAGACAAACACACTCTGGCCATCTGCGCTGCCCTTGCCTCACAGCACTCCCAACACACATTTTCAGGCTCACTCTCACTCTCACTCCCGGCACAGACCACCTCCCAAAGTGCAAACACCCAAGCGATTTCTGACACACGCTACATCTAAGAGCTTAGAGCTGTTGCTGGTCCTCACCTTCCCTTGACACCGCTTTCACAGCCAAGCACACTCTGGCCATCTACCCTGGCTTTGCCTCCCAGCACTCCCAACACACATTCTCAGGCTCACTCTCACTCTCACTCACGGCACAGACCACCTCCCAAAGTGAAAATACCCAAGGCATTTCTCCCATACGATAGGCCTAAGGGCTTAGAGCTGTTGCTGGTCCTCACCTTCCCTTGACACCGCTTTCACAGCCAAACACACGCTGCCCATCTACCCTGGCTTTGCCTCCCAGCACTCCCAAAACACATTCTCAGGTTGAATCTCACTATCACTGCCGGCAAAGACCACCTCCCAAAGTGAATATACCCAAGCGATTTCTGACACACGCTACATCTAAGGGCTTAGAGCTGTTGCTGGTCTTCACCTTCCCTTGACACCGCTTTCACAGCCAAACACACTCTGGCCATCTACGCTGGTTTTGCCTCCCAGCACTCCCAAAACACATTCTCAGGTTGAATCTCACTATCACTGCCGGCACAGACCACTTCCCAAAGAGCAAATACCCAAGCGATTTCTGACACACACTACATCTAAGGCCTTAGAGCTGTGGCTGGTCCTCACCTTCCCTTGACACCGCTTTCACAGCCAAACACACTCTGGCCATCTACGCTGGTTTTGCCTCCCAGCACTCCCAAAACACATTCTCAGGTTGAATCTCACTATCACTGCCGGCACAGACCACTTCCCAAAGAGCAAATACCCAAGCGATGTCTGGCACACGCTACATCTAAGGCCTTAGAGCTGTTGCTGGTCCTCACCTTCCCTTGACAACGCTTTCACAGACAAACACACTCTGGCCATCTGCCTTTGCCTTCCCTCCCAGCACTCCCAACACACTCTCACTACCGGCACAGACCACCTCCCAAAATGCCAACACCCAAGCAATTTCTGACAGACGCTACATCTAAGGGCTTAGAGCTGTTGCTGGTCTTCACCTTCCCTTGACACCGCTTTCACAGCCAAACGCACTCTGCCCATCTGCGCTGCCCTTGCCTCCCAGCACTCCCAACACACATTGTCAGGCTCAATCTCACTCTCACTCCCGGCACAGACCACCTCCCAAAGTGAAAATACCCAAGGCATTTCTACCATACGATAGGCCTAAGGGCTTAGAGCTGTTGCTGGTCCTCACCTTCCCTTGACACCGCTTTCACAGCCAAACACACGCTGCCCATCTACCCTGGCTTTGCCTCCCAGCACTCCCAAAACACATTCTCAGGTTGAATCTCATTCTCACTCCCGGCACAGACCACCTCCCAAAGTGAATATACCCAAGCGATTTCTGACACAAGCTACATCTAAGGGCTTAGAGCTGTTGCTGGTCTTCACCTTCCCTTGACACCGCTTTCACAGCCAAACACACTCTGGCCATCTACGCTGGTTTTGCCTCCCAGCACTCCCAAAACACATTCTCAGGTTGAATCTCACTATCACTGCCGGCACAGACCACTATCCAAAGAGCAAATACCCAAGTGATTTCTGACACACGCTACATCTAAGGCCTTAGAGCTGTTGCTGCTCCTCACCTTCCCTTGACACCGCTTTCACAGACAAACACACTCTGGCCATCTGCCTTTGCCTTCCCTCCCAGCACTCCCAACACACTCTCACTACCGGCACAGACCACCTCCCAAAATGCCACCACCAAACCGATTTCTGACACACGCTACATCTAAGGGCTTAGAGCAGTTGCTGGTCCTCACCTTCCCTTGACACCGCTTTCACAGCCAAACGCACTCTGCCCATCTGCACTGCCCTTGCCTCCCAGCACTCCCAACACACATTCTCAGGCACGCTCACGCTCTCACTCTGACTCCCAGCACAGACCACCTCCCAAAGTGAAAATACCCAAGCCATTTCTGACACACGCTACATCTACGGGCTTAGAGCTGTGACTGGTCCTCACCTTCCCTTGACACCGCTTTCACAGCCAAACGCACTCTGCCCATCTGCGCTGCCCTTGCCTCCCAGCACTCCCAACACACATTCTCAGTCTCACTATCACTCTCACTCCCGGCACACACCACCTCCCAAAGTGCAAACGTCCAAGCCATTTCTCCCCTATGATAGGCCTAAGGGCTTAGAGCTGTTGCTGGTCCTCACCTTCCCTTGACACTGCTTTCACAGACAAACACACTCTGGCCATCTGCGCTGCCCTTGCCTCACAGCACTCCCAACACACATTTTCAGGCTCACTCTCACTCTCACTCCCGGCACAGACCACCTCCCAAAGTGCAAACAGCCAAGCGATTTCTGACACACGCTACATCTAAGAGCTTAGAGCTGTTGCTGGTCCTCACCTTCCCTTGACACCGCTTTCACAGCCAAGCACACTCTGGCCATCTACCCTGGCTTTGCCTCCCAGCACTCCCAACACACATTCTCAGGCTCACTCTCACTCTCACTCACGGCACAGACCACCTCCCAAAGTGAAAATACCCAAGGCATTTCTCCCATACGATAGGCCTAAGGGCTTAGAGCTGTTGCTGGTCCTCACCTTCCCTTGACACCGCTTTCACAGCCAAACACACGCTGCCCATCTACCCTGGCTTTGCCTCCCAGCACTCCCAAAACACATTCTCAGGTTGAATCTCACTATCACTGCCGGCAAAGACCACCTCCCAAAGTGAATATACCCAAGCGATTTCTGACACACGCTACATCTAAGGGCTTAGAGCTGTTGCTGGTCTTCACCTTCCCTTGACACCGCTTTCACAGCCAAACACACTCTGGCCATCTACGCTGGTTTTGCCTCCCAGCACTCCCAAAACACATTCTCAGGTTGAATCTCACTATCACTGCCGGCACAGACCACTTCCCAAAGAGCAAATACCCAAGCGATTTCTGACACACACTACATCTAAGGCCTTAGAGCTGTGGCTGGTCCTCACCTTCCCTTGACACCGCTTTCACAGCCAAACACACTCTGGCCATCTACGCTGGTTTTGCCTCCCAGCACTCCCAAAACACATTCTCAGGTTGAATCTCACTATCACTGCCGGCACAGACCACTTCCCAAAGAGCAAATACCCAAGCGATGTCTGGCACACGCTACATCTAAGGCCTTAGAGCTGTTGCTGGTCCTCACCTTCCCTTGACAACGCTTTCACAGACAAACACACTCTGGCCATCTGCCTTTGCCTTCCCTCCCAGCACTCCCAACACACTCTCACTACCGGCACAGACCACCTCCCAAAATGCCAACACCCAAGCGATTTCTGACACACGCTACATCTAAGGGCTTAGAGCTGTTGCTGGTCTTCACCTTCCCTTGACACCGCTTTCACAGCCAAACGCACTCTGCCCATCTACCCTGGCTTTGCCTCCCAGCACTCCCAACACACATTGTCAGGCTCAATCTCACTCTCACTCACGGCACAGACCACCTCCCAAAGTGAAAATACCCAAGGCATTTCTCCCATACGATAGGCCTAAGGGCTTAGAGCTGTTGCTGGTCCTCACCTTCCCTTGACACCGCTTTCACAGCCAAACACACGCTGCCCATCTACCCTGGCTTTGCCTCCCAGCACTCCCAAAACACATTCTCAGGTTGAATCTCATTCTCACTCCCGGCACAGACCACCTCCCAAAGTGAATATACCCAAGCGATTTCTGACACAAGCTACATCTAAGGGCTTAGAGCTGTTGCTGGTCTTCACCTTCCCTTGACACCGCTTTCACAGCCAAACACACTCTGGCCATCTACGCTGGTTTTGCCTCCCAGCACTCCCAAAACACATTCTCAGGTTGAATCTCACTATCACTGCCGGCACAGACCACTATCCAAAGAGCAAATACCCAAGTGATTTCTGACACACGCTACATCTAAGGCCTTAGAGCTGTTGCTGCTCCTCACCTTCCCTTGACACCGCTTTCACAGACAAACACACTCTGGCCATCTGCCTTTGCCTTCCCTCCCAGCACTCCCAACACACTCTCACTACCGGCACAGACCACCTCCCAAAATGCCACCACCAAACCGATTTCTGACACACGCTACATCTAAGGGCTTAGAGCAGTTGCTGGTCCTCACCTTCCCTTGACACCGCTTTCACAGCCAAACGCACTCTGCCCATCTGCACTGCCCTTGCCTCCCAGCACTCCCAACACACATTCTCAGGCACGCTCACGCTCTCACTCTGACTCCCAGCACAGACCACCTCCCAAAGTGAAAATACCCAAGCCATTTCTGACACACGCTACATCTACGGGCTTAGAGCTGTGACTGGTCCTCACCTTCCCTTGACACCGCTTTCACAGCCAAACGCACTCTGCCCATCTGCGCTGCCCTTGCCTCCCAGCACTCCCAACACACATTCTCAGGCTCACTATCACTCTCACTCCCGGCACACACCACCTCCCAAAGTGCAAACGTCCAAGCCATTTCTCCCCTATGATAGGCCTAAGGGCTTAGAGCTGTTGCTGGTCCTCACCTTCCCTTGACACTGCTTTCACAGACAAACACACTCTGGCCATCTGCGCTGCCCTTGCCTCACAGCACTCCCAACACACATTTTCAGGCTCACTCTCACTCTCACTCCCGGCACAGACCACCTCCCAAAGTGCAAACACCCAAGCGATTTCTGACACACGCTACATCTAAGAGCTTAGAGCTGTTGCTGGTCCTCACCTTCCCTTGACACCGCTTTCACAGCCAAGCACACTCTGGCCATCTACCCTGGCTTTGCCTCCCAGCACTCCCAACACACATTCTCAGGCTCACTCTCACTCTCACTCACGGCACAGACCACCTCCCAAAGTGAAAATACCCAAGGCATTTCTCCCATACGATAGGCCTAAGGGCTTAGAGCTGTTGCTGGTCCTCACCTTCCCTTGACACCGCTTTCACAGCCAAACACAATCTGCCCATCTGCGCTGCCCTTGCCTCCCAGCACTCCCAACACACATTCTCAGGCTCAATCTCACTCTCACTCCCGGCACACAACACCTCCCAAAGTGCAAACGTCCAAGCATTTTCTGCCGCATGCTACATCTAAGGGCTTAGAGCTGTTGCTGCTCCTCACCTTCCCTTGACACTGCTTTCACAGCCAAACACAATCTGCCCATCTGCCTTTGCCTCAATTCCCAGCACTCCCAACACACATTCTCAGGCTCACTCTCACTCTCACTCCCGGCACAGACCACCTCCCAAAGTGAAAATACCCAAGCCATTTCTTCCACACGATAGGCCTAAGTGCTTAGAGCTGTTGCTGGTCTTCACCTTCCCTTGACACCGCTTTCAGAGCCAAACACACTCTGCCCATCTGCCTTTGCCTTGCCTCCCAGCACTCCCAAAACACTCTCACTCCCGGCACAGACCACCTCCCACAGTGCAAACCCCCAAGCGATATCTGACAAACGCTAAATCTAAGGGCTTAGAGCTGTTGCTGGTCCTCACCTTCCCTTGACACCGCTTTCACAGCCAAACACACTCTGCCCATCTACCCTGGCTTTGCCTCCCAGCACTCCCAACACACATTCTCAGGTTGAATCTCATTCTCACTCCCGGAACAGACCACCTCCCAAAGTGAAAATACCCAAGCGATTTCTGACACAAGCTACATCTAAGGGCTTAGAGCTGTTGCTGCTCCTCACCTTCCCTTGACACCGCTTTCACAGCCAAACGCACTCTGGCCATCCACCTTTGCCTTGCCTCCCAGCACTCCCAACACACATTCTCAGGCTCAATCTCACACTCACTCCCGGCACAGACCACCTCCCAAAGTGCAAACGTCCATGCCATTTCTCCCCTACGGTAGGCCTAAGGGCTTAGAGCTGTTGCTGGTCCTCACCTTCCCTTGACACGGCTTTCACAGACAAACACACTCTGGCCATCTGCGCTGCCCTTGCCTCACAGCACTCCCAAAACACATTCTCAGGCGCACTTTCAGTCCAGGCACAGACCACCTCTCAAAGTGCCAACACCCAAGCGATTTCTGCCGCATGCTACATCTAAGGGCTTAGAGCTGTTGCTGCTCCTCACCTTCCCTTGACACCGCTTTCACAGACAAACACACTCTGCCCATCTGCCTTTGCCTTGCCTCCCAGCACTCCCAAATCACTCTCACTCCCGGCACACACCACCTCCCAAAGTCAAAACACCCAAGCGATTTCTGCCGCATGCTACATCTAAGGGCTTAGAGCTGTTGCTGCTCCTCACCTTCCCTTGACACCGCTTTCACAGCCAAACACACTCTGGCCATCTGCCTTTGCCTTGCCTCCCAGCACTCCCAAATCACTCTTACTCCCGGCACACACCACCTCCCAAAGTCAAAACACCCAAGCGATTTCTGCCGCATGCTACATCTAAGAGCTTAGAGCTGTTGCTGGTCTTCACCTTCCCTTGATACCGTTTCACAGCCAAGCACACTCTGGCCATCTACCCTGGCTTTGCCTCCCAGCACTCCCAACACACATTCTCAGGTTGAATCTCACTCTCACTCCCGGCACAGACCACCTCCCAAAGTGAAAATACCCAAGGCATTTCTCCCATACGATAGGCCTAAGGGCTTAGAGCTGTTGCTGGTCCTCACCTTCCCTTGACACCGCTTTCACAGGCAAACACACGCTGCCCATCTACCCTGGCTTTGCCTCCCAGCACTCCCAAAACACATTCTCAGGTTGAATCTCACTCTCACTCCCGGCACAGACCACCTCCCAAAGTGAATATACCCAAGCGATTTCTGACACACGCTACATCTAAGGGCTTAGAGCTGTGGCTGGTCCTTAACCTTCCCTTGACACCGCTTTCACAGACAAACACACTCTGGCCATCTACGCTGGTTTTGCCTCCCAGCACTCCCAAAACACATTCTCAGGTGGAATCTCTCTATCACTGCGGGCACAGACCACTATCCAAAGGGCAAATACCCAAGCGATTTCTGACACACGCTACATCTAAGGGCTTAGAGCTGTTGCTGGTCCTCACCTTCCCTTGACACCGCTTTCACAGACAAACACACTCTGGCCATCTGCCTTTGCCTTGCCTCCCAGCACTCCCAACACACTCTCACTACCGGCACAGACCACCTCCCAAAATGCCACCACCAAACTGATTTCTGACACACGCTACATCTAAGGGCTTAGAGCTGTTGCTGTTCCTCACCTTCCCTTGACACCGCTTTCACAGCCAAACGCACTCTGCCCATCTACCCTGGCTTTGCCTCCCAGCACTCCCAACACACATTCTCAGGTTGAATCTCACTCTCACTCCCGGCACAGACCACCTCCCAAAGTGCAAACGTCCAAGCCATTTCTCCCATACGATAGGCCTAAGGGCTTAGAGCTGTTGCTGGTCCTCACCTTCCCTTGACACCGCTTTCACAGCCAAACGCACTCTGCCCATCTGCGCTGCCCTTGCCTCCCAGCACTCCCAACACACGTTCTCACGCACACTCACGCTCTCACTCTCACTCCCAGCACAGACCACCTCCCAAAGTCAAAACACCCAACCGATTTCTGACATACGCTACATCTAAGGGCTTAGAGCTGTGGCTGGTCCTTAACCTTCCCTTGACACCGCTTTCACAGCCAAACACACTCTGGCCATCTACGCTGGTTTTGCCTCCCAGCACTCCCAAAACACATTCTCAGGTTGAATCTCACTATCACTGCCGGCACAGACCACTTCCCAAAGAGCAAATACCCAAGTGATTTCTGGCACACGCTACATCTAAGGGCTTAGAGCTGTTGCTGGTCTTCACCTTCCCTTGACACCGCTTTCACAGCCAAACTCACTCTCCCCATCTACCCTGGCTTTGCCTCCCAGCAATCCCAACACACATTGTCAGGCTCAATCTCACTCTCACTCACGGCACAGACCACCTCCCAAAGTGAAAATACCCAAGGCATTTCTCCCATACGATAGGCCTAAGGGCTTAGAGCTGTTGCTGGTCCTCACCTTCCCTTGACACCGCTTTCACAGCCAAACACACGCTGCCCATCTACCCTGGCTTTGCCTCCCAGCACTCCCAAAACACATTCTCAGGTTGAATCTCATTCTCACTCCCGGCACAGACCACCTCCCAAAGTGAATATACCCAAGCGATTTCTGACACACGCTACATCTAAGGGCTTAGAGCTGTTGCTGGTCTTCACCTTCCCTTGACACCGCTTTCACAGCCAAACACACTCTGGCCATCTACGCTGGTTTTGCCTCCCAGCACTCCCAAAACACATTCTCAGGTTGAATCTCACTATCACTGCCGGCACAGACCACTATCCAAAGAGCAAATACCCAAGCGATTTCTGACACACGCTACATCTAAGGCCTTAGAGCTGTTGCTGCTCCTCACCTTCCCTTGACACCGCTTTCACAGACAAACACACTCTGGCCATCTGCCTTTGCCTTCCCTCCCAGCACTCCCAACACACTCTCACTACCGGCACAGACCACCTCCCAAAATGCCACCACCAAACCGATTTCTGACACACGCTACATCTAAGGGCTTAGAGCTGTTGCTGGTCCTCACCTTCCCTTGACACCGCTTTCACAGCCAAACGCACTCTGCCCATCTGCACTGCCCTTGCCTCCCAGCACTCCCAACACACATTCTCAGGCACGCTCACGCTCTCAGTCTGACTCCCAGCACAGACCACCTCCCAAAGTGAAAATACCCAAGCCATTTCTGACACACGCTACATCTACGGGCTTAGAGCTGTGACTGGTCCTCACCTTCCCTTGACACCGCTTTCACAGACAAACGCACTCTGCCCATCTGCGCTGCCCTTGCCTCCCAGCACTCCCAACACACATTCTCAGGCTCACTATCACTCTCACTCCCGGCACATACCACCTCCCAAAGTGCAAACGTCCAAGCCATTTCTCCCCTATGATAGGCCTAAGGGCTTAGAGCTGTTGCTGGTCCTCACCTTCCCTTGACACTGCTTTCACAGACAAACACACTCTGGCCATCTGCGCTGCCCTTGCCTCACAGCACTCCCAACACACATTTTCAGGCTCACTCTCACTCTCACTCCCGGCACAGACCACCTCCCAAAGTGCAAACACCCAAGCGATTTCTGACACACGCTACATCTAAGAGCTTAGAGCTGTTGCTGGTCCTCACCTTCCCTTGACACCGCTTTCACAGCCAAGCACACTCTGGCCATCTACCCTGGCTTTGCCTCCCAGCACTCCCAACACACATTCTCAGGCTCACTCTCACTCTCACTCACGGCACAGACCACCTCCCAAAGTGAAAATACCCAAGGCATTTCTACCATACGATAGGCCTAAGGGCTTAGAGCTGTTGCTGGTCCTCACCTTCCCTTGACACCGCTTTCACAGCCAAACACACGCTGCCCATCTACCCTGGCTTTGCCTCCCAGCACTCCCAAAACACATTCTCAGGTTGAATCTCACTATCACTGCCGGCAAAGACCACCTCCCAAAGTGAATATACCCAAGCGATTTCTGACACACGCTACATCTAAGGGCTTAGAGCTGTTGCTGGTCTTCACCTTCCCTTGACACCGCTTTCACAGCCAAACACACTCTGGCCATCTACGCTGGTTTTGCCTCCCAGCACTCCCAAAACACATTCTCAGGTTGAATCTCACTATCACTGCCGGCACAGACCACTTCCCAAAGAGCAAATACCCAAGCGATTTCTGACACACACTACATCTAAGGCCTTAGAGCTGTGGCTGGTCCTCACCTTCCCTTGACACCGCTTTCACAGCCAAACACACTCTGGCCATCTACGCTGGTTTTGCCTCCCAGCACTCCCAAAACACATTCTCAGGTTGAATCTCACTATCACTGCCGGCACAGACCACTTCCCAAAGAGCAAATACCCAAGCGATGTCTGGCACACGCTACATCTAAGGCCTTAGAGCTGTTGCTGGTCCTCACCTTCCCTTGACACCGCTTTCACAGACAGACACACTCTGGCCATCTGCCTTTGCCTTCCCTCCCAGCACTCCCAACACACTCTCACTACCGGCACAGACCACCTCCCAAAATGCCAACACCCAAGCGATTTCTGACACACGCTACATCTAAGGGCTTAGAGCTGTTGCTGGTCTTCACCTTCCCTTGACACCGCTTTCACAGCCAAACGCACTCTGCCCATCTGCGCTGCCCTTGCCTCCCAGCTCTCCCAACACACATTGTCAGGCTCAATCTCACTCTCACTCACGGCACAGACCACCTCCCAAAGTGAAAATACCCAAGGCATTTCTCCCATACGATAGGCCTAAGGGCTTAGAGCTGTTGCTGGTCCTCACCTTCCCTTGACACCGCTTTCACAGCCAAACACACGCTGCCCATCTACCCTGGCTTTGCCTCCCAGCACTCCCAAAACACATTCTCAGGTTGAATCTCATTCTCACTCCCGGCACAGACCACCTCCCAAAGTGAATATACCCAAGCGATTTCTGACACAAGCTACATCTAAGGGCTTAGAGCTGTTGCTGGTCTTCACCTTCCCTTGACACCGCTTTCACAGCCAAACACACTCTGGCCATCTACGCTGGTTTTGCCTCCCAGCACTCCCAAAACACATTCTCAGGTTGAATCTCACTATCACTGCCGGCACAGACCACTATCCAAAGAGCAAATACCCAAGCGATTTCTGACACACGCTACATCTAAGGCCTTAGAGCTGTTGCTGCTCCTCACCTTCCCTTGACACCGCTTTCACAGACAAACACACTCTGCCCATCTGCCTTTGCCTTCCCTCCCAGCACTCCCAACACACTCTCACTACCGGCACAGACCACCTCCCAAAATGCCACCACCAAACCGATTTCTGACACACGCTACATCTAAGGGCTTAGAGCTGTTGCTGGTCCTCACCTTCCCTTGACACCGCTTTCACAGCCAAACGCACTCTGCCCATCTGCACTGCCCTTGCCTCCCAGCACTCCCAACACACATTCTCAGGCACGCTCACGCTCTCACTCTGACTCCCAGCACAGACCACCTCCCAAAGTGAAAATACCCAAGCCATTTCTGACACACGCTACATCTACGGGCTTAGAGCTGTGACTGGTCCTCACCTTCCCTTGACACCGCTTTCACAGCCAAACGCACTCTGCCCATCTGCGCTGCCCTTGCCTCCCAGCACTCCCAACACACATTCTCAGTCTCACTATCACTCTCACTCCCGGCACACACCACCTCCCAAAGTGCAAACGTCCAAGCCATTTCTCCCCTATGATAGGCCTAAGGGCTTAGAGCTGTTGCTGGTCCTCACCTTCCCTTGACACTGCTTTCACAGACAAACACACTCTGGCCATCTGCGCTGCCCTTGCCTCACAGCACTCCCAACACACATTTTCAGGCTCACTCTCACTCTCACTCCCGGCACAGACCACCTCCCAAAGTGCAAACACCCAAGCGATTTCTGACACACGCTACATCTAAGAGCTTAGAGCTGTTGCTGGTCCTCACCTTCCCTTGACACCGCTTTCACAGCCAAGCACACTCTGGCCATCTACCCTGGCTTTGCCTCCCAGCACTCCCAACACACATTCTCAGGTTGAATCTCATTCTCACTCCCGGAACAGACCACCTCCCAAAGTGAAAATACCCAAGCGATTTCTGACACAAGCTACATCTAAGGGCTTAGAGCTGTTGCTGCTCCTCACCTTCCCTTGACACCGCTTTCACAGCCAAACGCACTCTGGCCATCCACCTTTGCCTTGCCTCCCAGCACTCCCAACACACATTCTCAGGCTCAATCTCACACTCACTCCCGGCACAGACCACCTCCCAAAGTGCAAACGTCCATGCCATTTCTCCCCTACGGTAGGCCTAAGGGCTTAGAGCTGTTGCTGGTCCTCACCTTCCCTTGACACGGCTTTCACAGACAAACACACTCTGGCCATCTGCGCTGCCCTTGCCTCACAGCACTCCCAAAACACATTCTCAGGCGCACTTTCAGTCCAGGCACAGACCACCTCTCAAAGTGCCAACACCCAAGCGATTTCTGCCGCATGCTACATCTAAGGGCTTAGAGCTGTTGCTGCTCCTCACCTTCCCTTGACACCGCTTTCACAGACAAACACACTCTGCCCATCTGCCTTTGCCTTGCCTCCCAGCACTCCCAAATCACTCTCACTCCCGGCACACACCACCTCCCAAAGTCAAAACACCCAAGCGATTTCTGCCGCATGCTACATCTAAGGGCTTAGAGCTGTTGCTGCTCCTCACCTTCCCTTGACACCGCTTTCACAGCCAAACACACTCTGGCCATCTGCCTTTGCCTTGCCTCCCAGCACTCCCAAATCACTCTTACTCCCGGCACACACCACCTCCCAAAGTCAAAACACCCAAGCGATTTCTGCCGCATGCTACATCTAAGAGCTTAGAGCTGTTGCTGGTCTTCACCTTCCCTTGATACCGTTTCACAGCCAAGCACACTCTGGCCATCTACCCTGGCTTTGCCTCCCAGCACTCCCAACACACATTCTCAGGTTGAATCTCACTCTCACTCCCGGCACAGACCACCTCCCAAAGTGAAAATACCCAAGGCATTTCTCCCATACGATAGGCCTAAGGGCTTAGAGCTGTTGCTGGTCCTCACCTTCCCTTGACACCGCTTTCACAGGCAAACACACGCTGCCCATCTACCCTGGCTTTGCCTCCCAGCACTCCCAAAACACATTCTCAGGTTGAATCTCACTCTCACTCCCGGCACAGACCACCTCCCAAAGTGAATATACCCAAGCGATTTCTGACACACGCTACATCTAAGGGCTTAGAGCTGTGGCTGGTCCTTAACCTTCCCTTGACACCGCTTTCACAGACAAACACACTCTGGCCATCTACGCTGGTTTTGCCTCCCAGCACTCCCAAAACACATTCTCAGGTGGAATCTCTCTATCACTGCGGGCACAGACCACTATCCAAAGGGCAAATACCCAAGCGATTTCTGACACACGCTACATCTAAGGGCTTAGAGCTGTTGCTGGTCCTCACCTTCCCTTGACACCGCTTTCACAGACAAACACACTCTGGCCATCTGCCTTTGCCTTGCCTCCCAGCACTCCCAACACACTCTCACTACCGGCACAGACCACCTCCCAAAATGCCACCACCAAACTGATTTCTGACACACGCTACATCTAAGGGCTTAGAGCTGTTGCTGTTCCTCACCTTCCCTTGACACCGCTTTCACAGCCAAACGCACTCTGCCCATCTACCCTGGCTTTGCCTCCCAGCACTCCCAACACACATTCTCAGGTTGAATCTCACTCTCACTCCCGGCACAGACCACCTCCCAAAGTGCAAACGTCCAAGCCATTTCTCCCATACGATAGGCCTAAGGGCTTAGAGCTGTTGCTGGTCCTCACCTTCCCTTGACACCGCTTTCACAGCCAAACGCACTCTGCCCATCTGCGCTGCCCTTGCCTCCCAGCACTCCCAACACACGTTCTCACGCACACTCACGCTCTCACTCTCACTCCCAGCACAGACCACCTCCCAAAGTCAAAACACCCAACCGATTTCTGACATACGCTACATCTAAGGGCTTAGAGCTGTGGCTGGTCCTTAACCTTCCCTTGACACCGCTTTCACAGCCAAACACACTCTGGCCATCTACGCTGGTTTTGCCTCCCAGCACTCCCAAAACACATTCTCAGGTTGAATCTCACTATCACTGCCGGCACAGACCACTTCCCAAAGAGCAAATACCCAAGTGATTTCTGGCACACGCTACATCTAAGGGCTTAGAGCTGTTGCTGGTCTTCACCTTCCCTTGACACCGCTTTCACAGCCAAACTCACTCTCCCCATCTACCCTGGCTTTGCCTCCCAGCAATCCCAACACACATTGTCAGGCTCAATCTCACTCTCACTCACGGCACAGACCACCTCCCAAAGTGAAAATACCCAAGGCATTTCTCCCATACGATAGGCCTAAGGGCTTAGAGCTGTTGCTGGTCCTCACCTTCCCTTGACACCGCTTTCACAGCCAAACACACGCTGCCCATCTACCCTGGCTTTGCCTCCCAGCACTCCCAAAACACATTCTCAGGTTGAATCTCATTCTCACTCCCGGCACAGACCACCTCCCAAAGTGAATATACCCAAGCGATTTCTGACACACGCTACATCTAAGGGCTTAGAGCTGTTGCTGGTC
Source organism: Pelecanus crispus (assembly GCF_030463565.1). NCBI lineage: Eukaryota > Metazoa > Chordata > Aves > Pelecaniformes > Pelecanidae > Pelecanus > Pelecanus crispus. Next base: position 9,092,149 of record NC_134660.1, on the reverse strand, counting down.
TTCACCTTCCCTTGACACCGCTTTCACAGCCAAACACACTCTGGCCATCTACGCTGGTTTTGCCTCCCAGCACTCCCAAAACACATTCTCAGGTTGAATCTCACTATCACTGCCGGCACAGACCACTATCCAAAGAGCAAATACCCAAGCGATTTCTGACACACGCTACATCTAAGGCCTTAGAGCTGTTGCTGCTCCTCACCTTCCCTTGACACCGCTTTCACAGACAAACACACTCTGGCCATCTGCCTTTGCCTTCCCTCCCAGCACTCCCAACACACTCTCACTACCGGCACAGACCACCTCCCAAAATGCCACCACCAAACCGATTTCTGACACACGCTACATCTAAGGGCTTAGAGCTGTTGCTGGTCCTCACCTTCCCTTGACACCGCTTTCACAGCCAAACGCACTCTGCCCATCTGCACTGCCCTTGCCTCCCAGCACTCCCAACACACATTCTCAGGCACGCTCACGCTCTCAGTCTGACTCCCAGCACAGACCACCTCCCAAAGTGAAAATACCCAAGCCATTTCTGACACACGCTACATCTACGGGCTTAGAGCTGTGACTGGTCCTCACCTTCCCTTGACACCGCTTTCACAGACAAACGCACTCTGCCCATCTGCGCTGCCCTTGCCTCCCAGCACTCCCAACACACATTCTCAGGCTCACTATCACTCTCACTCCCGGCACATACCACCTCCCAAAGTGCAAACGTCCAAGCCATTTCTCCCCTATGATAGGCCTAAGGGCTTAGAGCTGTTGCTGGTCCTCACCTTCCCTTGACACTGCTTTCACAGACAAACACACTCTGGCCATCTGCGCTGCCCTTGCCTCACAGCACTCCCAACACACATTTTCAGGCTCACTCTCACTCTCACTCCCGGCACAGACCACCTCCCAAAGTGCAAACACCCAAGCGATTTCTGACACACGCTACATCTAAGAGCTTAGAGCTGTTGCTGGTCCTCACCTTCCCTTGACACCGCTTTCACAGCCAAGCACACTCTGGCCATCTACCCTGGCTTTGCCTCCCAGCACTCCCAACACACATTCTCAGGCTCACTCTCACTCTCACTCACGGCACAGACCACCTCCCAAAGTGAAAATACCCAAGGCATTTCTCCCATACGATAGGCCTAAGGGCTTAGAGCTGTTGCTGGTCCTCACCTTCCCTTGACACCGCTTTCACAGCCAAACACACGCTGCCCATCTACCCTGGCTTTGCCTCCCAGCACTCCCAAAACACATTCTCAGGTTGAATCTCACTATCACTGCCGGCAAAGACCACCTCCCAAAGTGAATATACCCAAGCGATTTCTGACACACGCTACATCTAAGGGCTTAGAGCTGTTGCTGGTCTTCACCTTCCCTTGACACCGCTTTCACAGCCAAACACACTCTGGCCATCTACGCTGGTTTTGCCTCCCAGCACTCCCAAAACACATTCTCAGGTTGAATCTCACTATCACTGCCGGCACAGACCACTTCCCAAAGAGCAAATACCCAAGCGATTTCTGACACACACTACATCTAAGGCCTTAGAGCTGTGGCTGGTCCTCACCTTCCCTTGACACCGCTTTCACAGCCAAACACACTCTGGCCATCTACGCTGGTTTTGCCTCCCAGCACTCCCAAAACACATTCTCAGGTTGAATCTCACTATCACTGCCGGCACAGACCACTTCCCAAAGAGCAAATACCCAAGCGATGTCTGGCACACGCTACATCTAAGGCCTTAGAGCTGTTGCTGGTCCTCACCTTCCCTTGACACCGCTTTCACAGACAGACACACTCTGGCCATCTGCCTTTGCCTTCCCTCCCAGCACTCCCAACACACTCTCACTACCGGCACAGACCACCTCCCAAAATGCCAACACCCAAGCGATTTCTGACACACGCTACATCTAAGGGCTTAGAGCTGTTGCTGGTCTTCACCTTCCCTTGACACCGCTTTCACAGCCAAACGCACTCTGCCCATCTGCGCTGCCCTTGCCTCCCAGCACTCCCAACACACATTGTCAGGCTCAATCTCACTCTCACTCACGGCACAGACCACCTCCCAAAGTGAAAATACCCAAGGCATTTCTCCCATACGATAGGCCTAAGGGCTTAGAGCTGTTGCTGGTCCTCACCTTCCCTTGACACCGCTTTCACAGCCAAACACACGCTGCCCATCTACCCTGGCTTTGCCTCCCAGCACTCCCAAAACACATTCTCAGGCACGCTCACGCTCTCACTCTGACTCCCAGCACAGACCACCTCCCAAAGTGAAAATACCCAAGCCATTTCTGACACAAGCTACATCTAAGGGCTTAGAGCTGTTGCTGGTCTTCACCTTCCCTTGACACCGCTTTCACAGCCAAACACACTCTGGCCATCTACGCTGGTTTTGCCTCCCAGCACTCCCAAAACACATTCTCAGGTTGAATCTCACTATCACTGCCGGCACAGACCACTATCCAAAGAGCAAATACCCAAGCGATTTCTGACACACGCTACATCTAAGGCCTTAGAGCTGTTGCTGCTCCTCACCTTCCCTTGACACCGCTTTCACAGACAAACACACTCTGCCCATCTGCCTTTGCCTTCCCTCCCAGCACTCCCAACACACTCTCACTACCGGCACAGACCACCTCCCAAAATGCCACCACCAAACCGATTTCTGACACACGCTACATCTAAGGGCTTAGAGCTGTTGCTGGTCCTCACCTTCCCTTGACACCGCTTTCACAGCCAAACGCACTCTGCCCATCTGCACTGCCCTTGCCTCCCAGCACTCCCAACACACATTCTCAGGCACGCTCACGCTCTCACTCTGACTCCCAGCACAGACCACCTCCCAAAGTGAAAATACCCAAGCCATTTCTGACACACGCTACATCTACGGGCTTAGAGCTGTGACTGGTCCTCACCTTCCCTTGACACCGCTTTCACAGCCAAACGCACTCTGCCCATCTGCGCTGCCCTTGCCTCCCAGCACTCCCAACACACATTCTCAGTCTCACTATCACTCTCACTCCCGGCACACACCACCTCCCAAAGTGCAAACGTCCAAGCCATTTCTCCCCTATGATAGGCCTAAGGGCTTAGAGCTGTTGCTGGTCCTCACCTTCCCTTGACACTGCTTTCACAGACAAACACACTCTGGCCATCTGCGCTGCCCTTGCCTCACAGCACTCCCAACACACATTTTCAGGCTCACTCTCACTCTCACTCCCGGCACAGACCACCTCCCAAAGTGCAAACACCCAAGCGATTTCTGACACACGCTACATCTAAGAGCTTAGAGCTGTTGCTGGTCCTCACCTTCCCTTGACACCGCTTTCACAGCCAAGCACACTCTGGCCATCTACCCTGGCTTTGCCTCCCAGCACTCCCAACACACATTCTCAGGCTCACTCTCACTCTCACTCAAGGCACAGACCACCTCCCAAAGTGAAAATACCCAAGGCATTTCTCCCATACGATAGGCCTAAGGGCTTAGAGCTGTTGCTGGTCCTCACCTTCCCTTGACACCGCTTTCACAGGCAAACACACTCTGCCCATCTACCCTGGCTTTGCCTCCCAGCACTCCCAAAACACATTCTCAGGTTGAATCTCATTCTCACTCCCGGCACAGACCACCTCCCAAAGTGAATATACCCAAGCGATTTCTGACACACGCTACATCTAAGGGCTTAGAGCTGTTGCTGGTCCTCACCTTCCCTTGACACCGCTTTCACAGCCAAACACACTCTGGCCATCTACGCTGGTTTTGCCTCCCAGCACTCCCAAAACACATTCTCAGGTTGAATCTCACTATCACTGCCGGCACAGACCACTTCCCAAAGAGCAAATACCCAAGCGATTTCTGACACACGCTACATCTAAGGCCTTAGAGCTGTTGCTGCTCCTCACCTTCCCTTGACACCGCTTTCACAGACAAACACACTCTGGCCATCTGCCTTTGCCTTCCCTCCCAGCACTCCCAACACACTCTCACTACCGGCACAGACCACCTCCCAAAATGCCACCACCAAACCGATTTCTGACACACGCTACATCTAAGGGCTTAGAGCTGTTGCTGGTCCTCACCTTCCCTTGACACCGCTTTCACAGCCAAACGCACTCTGCCCATCTGCACTGCCCTTGCCTCCCAGCACTCCCAACACACATTCTCAGGCACGCTCACGCTCTCACTCTGACTCCCAGCACAGACCACCTCCCAAAGTGAAAATACCCAAGCCATTTCTGACACACGCTACATCTACGGGCTTAGAGCTGTGACTGGTCCTCACCTTCCCTTGACACCGCTTTCACAGCCAAACGCACTCTGCCCATCTGCGCTGCCCTTGCCTCCCAGCACTCCCAACACACATTCCTAGGCTCACTATCACTCTCACTCCCGGCACACACCACCTCCCAAAGTGCAAACGTCCAAGCCATTTCTCCCCTGCGATAGGCCTAAGGGCTTAGAGCTGTTGCTGGTCCTCACCTTCCCTTGACACTGCTTTCACAGACAAACACACTCTGGCCATCTGCGCTGCCCTTGCCTCACAGCACTCCCAACACACATTTTCAGGCTCACTCTCACTCTCACTCCCGGCACAGACCACCTCCCAAAGTGCAAACAGCCAAGCGATTTCTGACACACGCTACATCTAAGAGCTTAGAGCTGTTGCTGGTCCTCACCTTCCCTTGACACCGCTTTCACAGCCAAGCACACTCTGGCCATCTACCCGGGCTTTGCCTCCCAGCACTCCCAACACACATTCTCAGGCTCACTCTCACTCTCACTCCCAGCACAGACCACCTCCCAAAGTGCAAACCTCCAAGGCATTTCTCCCATACGATAGGCCTAAGGGCTTAGAGCTGTTGCTGGTCTTCACCTTCCCTTGACACCGCTTTCACAGCCAAACACACTCTGCCCATCTACCCTGGCTTTGCCTCCCAGCACTCCCAAAACACATTCTCAGGTTGAATCTCATTCTCACTCCCGGCACAGACCACCTCCCAAAGTGAATATACCCAAGCGATTTCTGACACACGCTACATCTAAGGGCTTAGAGCTGTTGCTGGTCTTCACCTTCCCTTGACACCGCTTTCACAGCCAAACACACTCTGGCCATCTACGCTGGTTTTGCCTCCCAGCACTCCCAAAACACATTCTCAGGTTGAATCTCACTATCACTGCCGGCACAGACCACTATCCAAAGAGCAAATACCCAAGCGATTTCTGACACACGCTACATCTAAGGCCTTAGAGCTGTTGCTGCTCCTCACCTTCCCTTGACACCGCTTTCACAGACAAACACACTCTGGCCATCTGCCTTTGCCTTCCCTCCCAGCACTCCCAACACACTCTCACTACCGGCACAGACCACCTCCCAAAATGCCACCACCAAACCGATTTCTGACACACGCTACATCTAAGGGCTTAGAGCTGTTGCTGGTCCTCACCTTCCCTTGACACCGCTTTCACAGCCAAACACACTCTGGCCATCTACGCTGGTTTTGCCTCCCAGCACTCCCAAAACACATTCTCAGGTTGAATCTCACTATCACTGCCGGCACAGACCACTTCCCAAAGAGCAAATACCCAAGTGATTTCTGGCACACGCTACATCTAAGGGCTTAGAGCTGTTGCTGGTCTTCACCTTCCCTTGACACCGCTTTCACAGCCAAACTCACTCTCCCCATCTACCCTGGCTTTGCCTCCCAGCAATCCCAACACACATTGTCAGGCTCAATCTCACTCTCACTCACGGCACAGACCACCTCCCAAAGTGAAAATACCCAAGGCATTTCTCCCATACGATAGGCCTAAGGGCTTAGAGCTGTTGCTGGTCCTCACCTTCCCTTGACACCGCTTTCACAGCCAAACACACGCTGCCCATCTACCCTGGCTTTGCCTCCCAGCACTCCCAAAACACATTCTCAGGTTGAATCTCATTCTCACTCCCGGCACAGACCACCTCCCAAAGTGAATATACCCAAGCGATTTCTGACACACGCTACATCTAAGGGCTTAGAGCTGTTGCTGGTCTTCACCTTCCCTTGACACCGCTTTCACAGCCAAACACACTCTGGCCATCTACGCTGGTTTTGCCTCCCAGCACTCCCAAAACACATTCTCAGGTTGAATCTCACTATCACTGCCGGCACAGACCACTATCCAAAGAGCAAATACCCAAGCGATTTCTGACACACGCTACATCTAAGGCCTTAGAGCTGTTGCTGCTCCTCACCTTCCCTTGACACCGCTTTCACAGACAAACACACTCTGGCCATCTGCCTTTGCCTTCCCTCCCAGCACTCCCAACACACTCTCACTACCGGCACAGACCACCTCCCAAAATGCCACCACCAAACCGATTTCTGACACACGCTACATCTAAGGGCTTAGAGCTGTTGCTGGTCCTCACCTTCCCTTGACACCGCTTTCACAGCCAAACGCACTCTGCCCATCTGCACTGCCCTTGCCTCCCAGCACTCCCAACACACATTCTCAGGCACGCTCACGCTCTCAGTCTGACTCCCAGCACAGACCACCTCCCAAAGTGAAAATACCCAAGCCATTTCTGACACACGCTACATCTACGGGCTTAGAGCTGTGACTGGTCCTCACCTTCCCTTGACACCGCTTTCACAGACAAACGCACTCTGCCCATCTGCGCTGCCCTTGCCTCCCAGCACTCCCAACACACATTCTCAGGCTCACTATCACTCTCACTCCCGGCACATACCACCTCCCAAAGTGCAAACGTCCAAGCCATTTCTCCCCTATGATAGGCCTAAGGGCTTAGAGCTGTTGCTGGTCCTCACCTTCCCTTGACACTGCTTTCACAGACAAACACACTCTGGCCATCTGCGCTGCCCTTGCCTCACAGCACTCCCAACACACATTTTCAGGCTCACTCTCACTCTCACTCCCGGCACAGACCACCTCCCAAAGTGCAAACACCCAAGCGATTTCTGACACACGCTACATCTAAGAGCTTAGAGCTGTTGCTGGTCCTCACCTTCCCTTGACACCGCTTTCACAGCCAAGCACACTCTGGCCATCTACCCTGGCTTTGCCTCCCAGCACTCCCAACACACATTCTCAGGCTCACTCTCACTCTCACTCACGGCACAGACCACCTCCCAAAGTGAAAATACCCAAGGCATTTCTCCCATACGATAGGCCTAAGGGCTTAGAGCTGTTGCTGGTCCTCACCTTCCCTTGACACCGCTTTCACAGCCAAACACACGCTGCCCATCTACCCTGGCTTTGCCTCCCAGCACTCCCAAAACACATTCTCAGGTTGAATCTCACTATCACTGCCGGCAAAGACCACCTCCCAAAGTGAATATACCCAAGCGATTTCTGACACACGCTACATCTAAGGGCTTAGAGCTGTTGCTGGTCTTCACCTTCCCTTGACACCGCTTTCACAGCCAAACACACTCTGGCCATCTACGCTGGTTTTGCCTCCCAGCACTCCCAAAACACATTCTCAGGTTGAATCTCACTATCACTGCCGGCACAGACCACTTCCCAAAGAGCAAATACCCAAGCGATTTCTGACACACACTACATCTAAGGCCTTAGAGCTGTGGCTGGTCCTCACCTTCCCTTGACACCGCTTTCACAGCCAAACACACTCTGGCCATCTACGCTGGTTTTGCCTCCCAGCACTCCCAAAACACATTCTCAGGTTGAATCTCACTATCACTGCCGGCACAGACCACTTCCCAAAGAGCAAATACCCAAGCGATGTCTGGCACACGCTACATCTAAGGCCTTAGAGCTGTTGCTGGTCCTCACCTTCCCTTGACACCGCTTTCACAGACAGACACACTCTGGCCATCTGCCTTTGCCTTCCCTCCCAGCACTCCCAACACACTCTCACTACCGGCACAGACCACCTCCCAAAATGCCAACACCCAAGCGATTTCTGACACACGCTACATCTAAGGGCTTAGAGCTGTTGCTGGTCTTCACCTTCCCTTGACACCGCTTTCACAGCCAAACGCACTCTGCCCATCTGCGCTGCCCTTGCCTCCCAGCACTCCCAACACACATTGTCAGGCTCAATCTCACTCTCACTCACGGCACAGACCACCTCCCAAAGTGAAAATACCCAAGGCATTTCTCCCATACGATAGGCCTAAGGGCTTAGAGCTGTTGCTGGTCCTCACCTTCCCTTGACACCGCTTTCACAGCCAAACACACGCTGCCCATCTACCCTGGCTTTGCCTCCCAGCACTCCCAAAACACATTCTCAGGCACGCTCACGCTCTCACTCTGACTCCCAGCACAGACCACCTCCCAAAGTGAAAATACCCAAGCCATTTCTGACACAAGCTACATCTAAGGGCTTAGAGCTGTTGCTGGTCTTCACCTTCCCTTGACACCGCTTTCACAGCCAAACACACTCTGGCCATCTACGCTGGTTTTGCCTCCCAGCACTCCCAAAACACATTCTCAGGTTGAATCTCACTATCACTGCCGGCACAGACCACTATCCAAAGAGCAAATACCCAAGCGATTTCTGACACACGCTACATCTAAGGCCTTAGAGCTGTTGCTGCTCCTCACCTTCCCTTGACACCGCTTTCACAGACAAACACACTCTGCCCATCTGCCTTTGCCTTCCCTCCCAGCACTCCCAACACACTCTCACTACCGGCACAGACCACCTCCCAAAATGCCACCACCAAACCGATTTCTGACACACGCTACATCTAAGGGCTTAGAGCTGTTGCTGGTCCTCACCTTCCCTTGACACCGCTTTCACAGCCAAACGCACTCTGCCCATCTGCACTGCCCTTGCCTCCCAGCACTCCCAACACACATTCTCAGGCACGCTCACGCTCTCACTCTGACTCCCAGCACAGACCACCTCCCAAAGTGAAAATACCCAAGCCATTTCTGACACACGCTACATCTACGGGCTTAGAGCTGTGACTGGTCCTCACCTTCCCTTGACACCGCTTTCACAGCCAAACGCACTCTGCCCATCTGCGCTGCCCTTGCCTCCCAGCACTCCCAACACACATTCTCAGTCTCACTATCACTCTCACTCCCGGCACACACCACCTCCCAAAGTGCAAACGTCCAAGCCATTTCTCCCCTATGATAGGCCTAAGGGCTTAGAGCTGTTGCTGGTCCTCACCTTCCCTTGACACTGCTTTCACAGACAAACACACTCTGGCCATCTGCGCTGCCCTTGCCTCACAGCACTCCCAACACACATTTTCAGGCTCACTCTCACTCTCACTCCCGGCACAGACCACCTCCCAAAGTGCAAACACCCAAGCGATTTCTGACACACGCTACATCTAAGAGCTTAGAGCTGTTGCTGGTCCTCACCTTCCCTTGACACCGCTTTCACAGCCAAGCACACTCTGGCCATCTACCCTGGCTTTGCCTCCCAGCACTCCCAACACACATTCTCAGGCTCACTCTCACTCTCACTCAAGGCACAGACCACCTCCCAAAGTGAAAATACCCAAGGCATTTCTCCCATACGATAGGCCTAAGGGCTTAGAGCTGTTGCTGGTCCTCACCTTCCCTTGACACCGCTTTCACAGGCAAACACACTCTGCCCATCTACCCTGGCTTTGCCTCCCAGCACTCCCAAAACACATTCTCAGGTTGAATCTCATTCTCACTCCCGGCACAGACCACCTCCCAAAGTGAATATACCCAAGCGATTTCTGACACACGCTACATCTAAGGGCTTAGAGCTGTTGCTGGTCCTCACCTTCCCTTGACACCGCTTTCACAGCCAAACACACTCTGGCCATCTACGCTGGTTTTGCCTCCCAGCACTCCCAAAACACATTCTCAGGTTGAATCTCACTATCACTGCCGGCACAGACCACTTCCCAAAGAGCAAATACCCAAGCGATTTCTGACACACGCTACATCTAAGGCCTTAGAGCTGTTGCTGCTCCTCACCTTCCCTTGACACCGCTTTCACAGACAAACACACTCTGGCCATCTGCCTTTGCCTTCCCTCCCAGCACTCCCAACACACTCTCACTACCGGCACAGACCACCTCCCAAAATGCCACCACCAAACCGATTTCTGACACACGCTACATCTAAGGGCTTAGAGCTGTTGCTGGTCCTCACCTTCCCTTGACACCGCTTTCACAGCCAAACGCACTCTGCCCATCTGCACTGCCCTTGCCTCCCAGCACTCCCAACACACATTCTCAGGCACGCTCACGCTCTCACTCTGACTCCCAGCACAGACCACCTCCCAAAGTGAAAATACCCAAGCCATTTCTGACACACGCTACATCTACGGGCTTAGAGCTGTGACTGGTCCTCACCTTCCCTTGACACCGCTTTCACAGCCAAACGCACTCTGCCCATCTGCGCTGCCCTTGCCTCCCAGCACTCCCAACACACATTCCTAGGCTCACTATCACTCTCACTCCCGGCACACACCACCTCCCAAAGTGCAAACGTCCAAGCCATTTCTCCCCTGCGATAGGCCTAAGGGCTTAGAGCTGTTGCTGGTCCTCACCTTCCCTTGACACTGCTTTCACAGACAAACACACTCTGGCCATCTGCGCTGCCCTTGCCTCACAGCACTCCCAACACACATTTTCAGGCTCACTCTCACTCTCACTCCCGGCACAGACCACCTCCCAAAGTGCAAACAGCCAAGCGATTTCTGACACACGCTACATCTAAGAGCTTAGAGCTGTTGCTGGTCCTCACCTTCCCTTGACACCGCTTTCACAGCCAAGCACACTCTGGCCATCTACCCGGGCTTTGCCTCCCAGCACTCCCAACACACATTCTCAGGCTCACTCTCACTCTCACTCCCAGCACAGACCACCTCCCAAAGTGCAAACCTCCAAGGCATTTCTCCCATACGATAGGCCTAAGGGCTTAGAGCTGTTGCTGGTCTTCACCTTCCCTTGACACCGCTTTCACAGCCAAACACACTCTGCCCATCTACCCTGGCTTTGCCTCCCAGCACTCCCAAAACACATTCTCAGGTTGAATCTCATTCTCACTCCCGGCACAGACCACCTCCCAAAGTGAATATACCCAAGCGATTTCTGACACACGCTACATCTAAGGGCTTAGAGCTGTTGCTGGTCTTCACCTTCCCTTGACACCGCTTTCACAGCCAAACACACTCTGGCCATCTACGCTGGTTTTGCCTCCCAGCACTCCCAAAACACATTCTCAGGTTGAATCTCACTATCACTGCCGGCACAGACCACTATCCAAAGAGCAAATACCCAAGCGATTTCTGACACACGCTACATCTAAGGCCTTAGAGCTGTTGCTGCTCCTCACCTTCCCTTGACACCGCTTTCACAGACAAACACACTCTGGCCATCTGCCTTTGCCTTCCCTCCCAGCACTCCCAACACACTCTCACTACCGGCACAGACCACCTCCCAAAATGCCACCACCAAACCGATTTCTGACACACGCTACATCTAAGGGCTTAGAGCTGTTGCTGGTCCTCACCTTCCCTTGACACCGCTTTCACAGCCAAACGCACTCTGCCCATCTGCACTGCCCTTGCCTCCCAGCACTCCCAACACACATTCTCAGGCACGCTCACGCTCTCACTCTGACTCCCAGCACAGACCACCTCCCAAAGTGAAAATACCCAAGCCATTTCTGACACACGCTACATCTACGGGCTTAGAGCTGTGACTGGTCCTCACCTTCCCTTGACACCGCTTTCACAGCCAAACGCACTCTGCCCATCTGCGCTGCCCTTGCCTCCCAGCACTCCCAACACACATTCTCAGGCTCACTATCACTCTCACTCCCGGCACATACCACCTCCCAAAGTGCAAACGTCCAAGCCATTTCTCCCCTATGATAGGCCTAAGGGCTTAGAGCTGTTGCTGGTCCTCACCTTCCCTTGACACTGCTTTCACAGACAAACACACTCTGGCCATCTGCGCTGCCCTTGCCTCACAGCACTCCCAACACACATTTTCAGGCTCACTCTCACTCTCACTCCCGGCACAGACCACCTCCCAAAGTGCAAACACCCAAGCGATTTCTGACACACGCTACATCTAAGAGCTTAGAGCTGTTGCTGGTCCTCACCTTCCCTTGACACCGCTTTCACAGCCAAGCACACTCTGGCCATCTACCCTGGCTTTGCCTCCCAGCACTCCCAACACACATTCTCAGGCTCACTCTCACTCTCACTCACGGCACAGACCACCTCCCAAAGTGAAAATACCCAAGGCATTTCTCCCATACGATAGGCCTAAGGGCTTAGAGCTGTTGCTGGTCCTCACCTTCCCTTGACACCGCTTTCACAGCCAAACACACGCTGCCCATCTACCCTGGCTTTGCCTCCCAGCACTCCCAAAACACATTCTCAGGTTGAATCTCACTATCACTGCCGGCAAAGACCACCTCCCAAAGTGAATATACCCAAGCGATTTCTGACACACGCTACATCTAAGGGCTTAGAGCTGTTGCTGGTCTTCACCTTCCCTTGACACCGCTTTCACAGCCAAACACACTCTGGCCATCTACGCTGGTTTTGCCTCCCAGCACTCCCAAAACACATTCTCAGGTTGAATCTCACTCTCACTCCCAGCACAGACCACCTCCCAAAGTGCAAACGTCCAAGCCATTTCTGACACACACTACATCTAAGGCCTTAGAGCTGTGGCTGGTCCTCACCTTCCCTTGACACCGCTTTCACAGCCAAACACACTCTGGCCATCTACGCTGGTTTTGCCTCCCAGCACTCCCAAAACACATTCTCAGGTTGAATCTCACTATCACTGCCGGCACAGACCACTTCCCAAAGAGCAAATACCCAAGCGATGTCTGGCACACGCTACATCTAAGGCCTTAGAGCTGTTGCTGGTCCTCACCTTCCCTTGACAACGCTTTCACAGACAAACACACTCTGGCCATCTGCCTTTGCCTTCCCTCCCAGCACTCCCAACACACTCTCACTACCGGCACAGACCACCTCCCAAAATGCCAACACCCAAGCGATTTCTGACAGACGCTACATCTAAGGGCTTAGAGCTGTTGCTGGTCTTCACCTTCCCTTGACACCGCTTTCACAGCCAAACGCACTCTGCCCATCTGCGCTGCCCTTGCCTCCCAGCACTCCCAACACACATTGTCAGGCTCAATCTCACTCTCACTCACGGCACAGACCACCTCCCAAAGTGAAAATACCCAAGGCATTTCTACCATACGATAGGCCTAAGGGCTTAGAGCTGTTGCTGGTCCTCACCTTCCCTTGACACCGCTTTCACAGCCAAACACACGCTGCCCATCTACCCTGGCTTTGCCTCCCAGCACTCCCAAAACACATTCTCAGGTTGAATCTCATTCTCACTCCCGGCACAGACCACCTCCCAAAGTGAATATACCCAAGCGATTTCTGACACAAGCTACATCTAAGGGCTTAGAGCTGTTGCTGGTCTTCACCTTCCCTTGACACCGCTTTCACAGCCAAACACACTCTGGCCATCTACGCTGGTTTTGCCTCCCAGCACTCCCAAAACACATTCTCAGGTTGAATCTCACTATCACTGCCGGCACAGACCACTATCCAAAGAGCAAATACCCAAGTGATTTCTGACACACGCTACATCTAAGGCCTTAGAGCTGTTGCTGCTCCTCACCTTCCCTTGACACCGCTTTCACAGACAAACACACTCTGGCCATCTGCCTTTGCCTTCCCTCCCAGCACTCCCAACACACTCTCACTACCGGCACAGACCACCTCCCAAAATGCCACCACCAAACCGATTTCTGACACACGCTACATCTAAGGGCTTAGAGCAGTTGCTGGTCCTCACCTTCCCTTGACACCGCTTTCACAGCCAAACGCACTCTGCCCATCTGCACTGCCCTTGCCTCCCAGCACTCCCAACACACATTCTCAGGCACGCTCACGCTCTCACTCTGACTCCCAGCACAGACCACCTCCCAAAGTGAAAATACCCAAGCCATTTCTGACACACGCTACATCTACGGGCTTAGAGCTGTGACTGGTCCTCACCTTCCCTTGACACCGCTTTCACAGCCAAACGCACTCTGCCCATCTGCGCTGCCCTTGCCTCCCAGCACTCCCAACACACATTCTCAGTCTCACTATCACTCTCACTCCCGGCACACACCACCTCCCAAAGTGCAAACGTCCAAGCCATTTCTCCCCTATGATAGGCCTAAGGGCTTAGAGCTGTTGCTGGTCCTCACCTTCCCTTGACACTGCTTTCACAGACAAACACACTCTGGCCATCTGCGCTGCCCTTGCCTCACAGCACTCCCAACACACATTTTCAGGCTCACTCTCACTCTCACTCCCGGCACAGACCACCTCCCAAAGTGCAAACACCCAAGCGATTTCTGACACACGCTACATCTAAGAGCTTAGAGCTGTTGCTGGTCCTCACCTTCCCTTGACACCGCTTTCACAGCCAAGCACACTCTGGCCATCTACCCTGGCTTTGCCTCCCAGCACTCCCAACACACATTCTCAGGCTCACTCTCACTCTCACTCACGGCACAGACCACCTCCCAAAGTGAAAATACCCAAGGCATTTCTCCCATACGATAGGCCTAAGGGCTTAGAGCTGTTGCTGGTCCTCACCTTCCCTTGACACCGCTTTCACAGCCAAACACACGCTGCCCATCTACCCTGGCTTTGCCTCCCAGCACTCCCAAAACACATTCTCAGGTTGAATCTCACTATCACTGCCGGCAAAGACCACCTCCCAAAGTGAATATACCCAAGCGATTTCTGACACACGCTACATCTAAGGGCTTAGAGCTGTTGCTGGTCTTCACCTTCCCTTGACACCGCTTTCACAGCCAAACACACTCTGGCCATCTACGCTGGTTTTGCCTCCCAGCACTCCCAAAACACATTCTCAGGTTGAATCTCACTATCACTGCCGGCACAGACCACTATCCAAAGAGCAAATACCCAAGTGATTTCTGACACACGCTACATCTAAGGCCTTAGAGCTGTTGCTGCTCCTCACCTTCCCTTGACACCGCTTTCACAGACAAACACACTCTGGCCATCTGCCTTTGCCTTCCCTCCCAGCACTCCCAACACACTCTCACTACCGGCACAGACCACCTCCCAAAATGCCACCACCAAACCGATTTCTGACACACGCTACATCTAAGGGCTTAGAGCAGTTGCTGGTCCTCACCTTCCCTTGACACCGCTTTCACAGCCAAACGCACTCTGCCCATCTGCACTGCCCTTGCCTCCCAGCACTCCCAACACACATTCTCAGGCACGCTCACGCTCTCACTCTGACTCCCAGCACAGACCACCTCCCAAAGTGAAAATACCCAAGCCATTTCTGACACACGCTACATCTACGGGCTTAGAGCTGTGACTGGTCCTCACCTTCCCTTGACACCGCTTTCACAGCCAAACGCACTCTGCCCATCTGCGCTGCCCTTGCCTCCCAGCACTCCCAACACACATTCTCAGGCTCACTATCACTCTCACTCCCGGCACATACCACCTCCCAAAGTGCAAACGTCCAAGCCATTTCTCCCCTATGATAGGCCTAAGGGCTTAGAGCTGTTGCTGGTCCTCACCTTCCCTTGACACTGCTTTCACAGACAAACACACTCTGGCCATCTGCGCTGCCCTTGCCTCACAGCACTCCCAACACACATTTTCAGGCTCACTCTCACTCTCACTCCCGGCACAGACCACCTCCCAAAGTGCAAACACCCAAGCGATTTCTGACACACGCTACATCTAAGAGCTTAGAGCTGTTGCTGGTCCTCACCTTCCCTTGACACCGCTTTCACAGCCAAGCACACTCTGGCCATCTACCCTGGCTTTGCCTCCCAGCACTCCCAACACACATTCTCAGGCTCACTCTCACTCTCACTCACGGCACAGACCACCTCCCAAAGTGAAAATACCCAAGGCATTTCTACCATACGATAGGCCTAAGGGCTTAGAGCTGTTGCTGGTCCTCACCTTCCCTTGACACCGCTTTCACAGCCAAACACACGCTGCCCATCTACCCTGGCTTTGCCTCCCAGCACTCCCAAAACACATTCTCAGGTTGAATCTCACTATCACTGCCGGCAAAGACCACCTCCCAAAGTGAATATACCCAAGCGATTTCTGACACACGCTACATCTAAGGGCTTAGAGCTGTTGCTGGTCTTCACCTTCCCTTGACACCGCTTTCACAGCCAAACACACTCTGGCCATCTACGCTGGTTTTGCCTCCCAGCACTCCCAAAACACATTCTCAGGTTGAATCTCACTATCACTGCCGGCACAGACCACTTCCCAAAGAGCAAATACCCAAGCGATTTCTGACACACACTACATCTAAGGCCTTAGAGCTGTGGCTGGTCCTCACCTTCCCTTGACACCGCTTTCACAGCCAAACACACTCTGGCCATCTACGCTGGTTTTGCCTCCCAGCACTCCCAAAACACATTCTCAGGTTGAATCTCACTATCACTGCCGGCACAGACCACTTCCCAAAGAGCAAATACCCAAGCGATGTCTGGCACACGCTACATCTAAGGCCTTAGAGCTGTTGCTGGTCCTCACCTTCCCTTGACAACGCTTTCACAGACAAACACACTCTGGCCATCTGCCTTTGCCTTCCCTCCCAGCACTCCCAACACACTCTCACTACCGGCACAGACCACCTCCCAAAATGCCAACACCCAAGCAATTTCTGACAGACGCTACATCTAAGGGCTTAGAGCTGTTGCTGGTCTTCACCTTCCCTTGACACCGCTTTCACAGCCAAACGCACTCTGCCCATCTGCGCTGCCCTTGCCTCCCAGCACTCCCAACACACATTGTCAGGCTCAATCTCACTCTCACTCACGGCACAGACCACCTCCCAAAGTGAAAATACCCAAGGCATTTCTACCATACGATAGGCCTAAGGGCTTAGAGCTGTTGCTGGTCCTCACCTTCCCTTGACACCGCTTTCACAGCCAAACACACGCTGCCCATCTACCCTGGCTTTGCCTCCCAGCACTCCCAAAACACATTCTCAGGTTGAATCTCATTCTCACTCCCGGCACAGACCACCTCCCAAAGTGAATATACCCAAGCGATTTCTGACACAAGCTACATCTAAGGGCTTAGAGCTGTTGCTGGTCTTCACCTTCCCTTGACACCGCTTTCACAGCCAAACACACTCTGGCCATCTACGCTGGTTTTGCCTCCCAGCACTCCCAAAACACATTCTCAGGTTGAATCTCACTATCACTGCCGGCACAGACCACTATCCAAAGAGCAAATACCCAAGTGATTTCTGACACACGCTACATCTAAGGCCTTAGAGCTGTTGCTGCTCCTCACCTTCCCTTGACACCGCTTTCACAGACAAACACACTCTGGCCATCTGCCTTTGCCTTCCCTCCCAGCACTCCCAACACACTCTCACTACCGGCACAGACCACCTCCCAAAATGCCACCACCAAACCGATTTCTGACACACGCTACATCTAAGGGCTTAGAGCAGTTGCTGGTCCTCACCTTCCCTTGACACCGCTTTCACAGCCAAACGCACTCTGCCCATCTGCACTGCCCTTGCCTCCCAGCACTCCCAACACACATTCTCAGGCACGCTCACGCTCTCACTCTGACTCCCAGCACAGACCACCTCCCAAAGTGAAAATACCCAAGCCATTTCTGACACACGCTACATCTACGGGCTTAGAGCTGTGACTGGTCCTCACCTTCCCTTGACACCGCTTTCACAGCCAAACGCACTCTGCCCATCTGCGCTGCCCTTGCCTCCCAGCACTCCCAACACACATTCTCAGTCTCACTATCACTCTCACTCCCGGCACACACCACCTCCCAAAGTGCAAACGTCCAAGCCATTTCTCCCCTATGATAGGCCTAAGGGCTTAGAGCTGTTGCTGGTCCTCACCTTCCCTTGACACTGCTTTCACAGACAAACACACTCTGGCCATCTGCGCTGCCCTTGCCTCACAGCACTCCCAACACACATTTTCAGGCTCACTCTCACTCTCACTCCCGGCACAGACCACCTCCCAAAGTGCAAACACCCAAGCGATTTCTGACACACGCTACATCTAAGAGCTTAGAGCTGTTGCTGGTCCTCACCTTCCCTTGACACCGCTTTCACAGCCAAGCACACTCTGGCCATCTACCCTGGCTTTGCCTCCCAGCACTCCCAACACACATTCTCAGGCTCACTCTCACTCTCACTCACGGCACAGACCACCTCCCAAAGTGAAAATACCCAAGGCATTTCTCCCATACGATAGGCCTAAGGGCTTAGAGCTGTTGCTGGTCCTCACCTTCCCTTGACACCGCTTTCACAGCCAAACACACGCTGCCCATCTACCCTGGCTTTGCCTCCCAGCACTCCCAAAACACATTCTCAGGTTGAATCTCACTATCACTGCCGGCAAAGACCACCTCCCAAAGTGAATATACCCAAGCGATTTCTGACACACGCTACATCTAAGGGCTTAGAGCTGTTGCTGGTCTTCACCTTCCCTTGACACCGCTTTCACAGCCAAACACACTCTGGCCATCTACGCTGGTTTTGCCTCCCAGCACTCCCAAAACACATTCTCAGGTTGAATCTCACTATCACTGCCGGCACAGACCACTTCCCAAAGAGCAAATACCCAAGCGATTTCTGACACACACTACATCTAAGGCCTTAGAGCTGTGGCTGGTCCTCACCTTCCCTTGACACCGCTTTCACAGCCAAACACACTCTGGCCATCTACGCTGGTTTTGCCTCCCAGCACTCCCAAAACACATTCTCAGGTTGAATCTCACTATCACTGCCGGCACAGACCACTTCCCAAAGAGCAAATACCCAAGCGATGTCTGGCACACGCTACATCTAAGGCCTTAGAGCTGTTGCTGGTCCTCACCTTCCCTTGACAACGCTTTCACAGACAAACACACTCTGGCCATCTGCCTTTGCCTTCCCTCCCAGCACTCCCAACACACTCTCACTACCGGCACAGACCACCTCCCAAAATGCCAACACCCAAGCGATTTCTGACACACGCTACATCTAAGGGCTTAGAGCTGTTGCTGGTCTTCACCTTCCCTTGACACCGCTTTCACAGCCAAACGCACTCTGCCCATCTACCCTGGCTTTGCCTCCCAGCACTCCCAACACACATTGTCAGGCTCAATCTCACTCTCACTCACGGCACAGACCACCTCCCAAAGTGAAAATACCCAAGGCATTTCTCCCATACGATAGGCCTAAGGGCTTAGAGCTGTTGCTGGTCCTCACCTTCCCTTGACACCGCTTTCACAGCCAAACACACGCTGCCCATCTACCCTGGCTTTGCCTCCCAGCACTCCCAAAACACATTCTCAGGTTGAATCTCATTCTCACTCCCGGCACAGACCACCTCCCAAAGTGAATATACCCAAGCGATTTCTGACACAAGCTACATCTAAGGGCTTAGAGCTGTTGCTGGTCTTCACCTTCCCTTGACACCGCTTTCACAGACAAACACACTCTGGCCATCTACGCTGGTTTTGCCTCCCAGCACTCCCAAAACACATTCTCAGGTTGAATCTCACTATCACTGCCGGCACAGACCACTATCCAAAGAGCAAATACCCAAGTGATTTCTGACACACGCTACATCTAAGGCCTTAGAGCTGTTGCTGCTCCTCACCTTCCCTTGACACCGCTTTCACAGACAAACACACTCTGGCCATCTGCCTTTGCCTTCCCTCCCAGCACTCCCAACACACTCTCACTACCGGCACAGACCACCTCCCAAAATGCCACCACCAAACCGATTTCTGACACACGCTACATCTAAGGGCTTAGAGCAGTTGCTGGTCCTCACCTTCCCTTGACACCGCTTTCACAGCCAAACGCACTCTGCCCATCTGCACTGCCCTTGCCTCCCAGCACTCCCAACACACATTCTCAGGCACGCTCACGCTCTCACTCTGACTCCCAGCACAGACCACCTCCCAAAGTGAAAATACCCAAGCCATTTCTGACACACGCTACATCTACGGGCTTAGAGCTGTGACTGGTCCTCACCTTCCCTTGACACCGCTTTCACAGCCAAACGCACTCTGCCCATCTGCGCTGCCCTTGCCTCCCAGCACTCCCAACACACATTCTCAGTCTCACTATCACTCTCACTCCCGGCACACACCACCTCCCAAAGTGCAAACGTCCAAGCCATTTCTCCCCTATGATAGGCCTAAGGGCTTAGAGCTGTTGCTGGTCCTCACCTTCCCTTGACACTGCTTTCACAGACAAACACACTCTGGCCATCTGCGCTGCCCTTGCCTCACAGCACTCCCAACACACATTTTCAGGCTCACTCTCACTCTCACTCCCGGCACAGACCACCTCCCAAAGTGCAAACACCCAAGCGATTTCTGACACACGCTACATCTAAGAGCTTAGAGCTGTTGCTGGTCCTCACCTTCCCTTGACACCGCTTTCACAGCCAAACGCACTCTGGCCATCTACCCTGGCTTTGCCTCCCAGCACTCCCAACACACATTCTCAGGCTCACTCTCACTCTCACTCACGGCACAGACCACCTCCCAAAGTGAAAATACCCAAGGCATTTCTCCCATACGATAGGCCTAAGGGCTTAGAGCTGTTGCTGGTCCTCACCTTCCCTTGACACCGCTTTCACAGCCAAACACACGCTGCCCATCTACCCTGGCTTTGCCTCCCAGCACTCCCAAAACACATTCTCAGGTTGAATCTCACTATCACTGCCGGCAAAGACCACCTCCCAAAGTGAATATACCCAAGCGATTTCTGACACACGCTACATCTAAGGGCTTAGAGCTGTTGCTGGTCTTCACCTTCCCTTGACACCGCTTTCACAGCCAAACACACTCTGGCCATCTACGCTGGTTTTGCCTCCCAGCACTCCCAAAACACATTCTCAGGTTGAATCTCACTATCACTGCCGGCACAGACCACTTCCCAAAGAGCAAATACCCAAGCGATTTCTGACACACACTACATCTAAGGCCTTAGAGCTGTGGCTGGTCCTCACCTTCCCTTGACACCGCTTTCACAGCCAAACACACTCTGGCCATCTACGCTGGTTTTGCCTCCCAGCACTCCCAAAACACATTCTCAGGTTGAATCTCACTATCACTGCCGGCACAGACCACTTCCCAAAGAGCAAATACCCAAGCGATGTCTGGCACACGCTACATCTAAGGCCTTAGAGCTGTTGCTGGTCCTCACCTTCCCTTGACAACGCTTTCACAGACAAACACACTCTGGCCATCTGCCTTTGCCTTCCCTCCCAGCACTCCCAACACACTCTCACTACCGGCACAGACCACCTCCCAAAATGCCAACACCCAAGCGATTTCTGACAGACGCTACATCTAAGGGCTTAGAGCTGTTGCTGGTCTTCACCTTCCCTTGACACCGCTTTCACAGCCAAACGCACTCTGCCCATCTACCCTGGCTTTGCCTCCCAGCACTCCCAACACACATTGTCAGGCTCAATCTCACTCTCACTCACGGCACAGACCACCTCCCAAAGTGAAAATACCCAAGGCATTTCTCCCATACGATAGGCCTAAGGGCTTAGAGCTGTTGCTGGTCCTCACCTTCCCTTGACACCGCTTTCACAGCCAAACACACGCTGCCCATCTACCCTGGCTTTGCCTCCCAGCACTCCCAAAACACATTCTCAGGTTGAATCTCATTCTCACTCCCGGCACAGACCACCTCCCAAAGTGAATATACCCAAGCGATTTCTGACACAAGCTACATCTAAGGGCTTAGAGCTGTTGCTGGTCTTCACCTTCCCTTGACACCGCTTTCACAGACAAACACACTCTGGCCATCTACGCTGGTTTTGCCTCCCAGCACTCCCAAAACACATTCTCAGGTTGAATCTCACTATCACTGCCGGCACAGACCACTATCCAAAGAGCAAATACCCAAGTGATTTCTGACACACGCTACATCTAAGGCCTTAGAGCTGTTGCTGCTCCTCACCTTCCCTTGACACCGCTTTCACAGACAAACACACTCTGGCCATCTGCCTTTGCCTTCCCTCCCAGCACTCCCAACACACTCTCACTACCGGCACAGACCACCTCCCAAAATGCCACCACCAAACCGATTTCTGACACACGCTACATCTAAGGGCTTAGAGCAGTTGCTGGTCCTCACCTTCCCTTGACACCGCTTTCACAGCCAAACGCACTCTGCCCATCTGCACTGCCCTTGCCTCCCAGCACTCCCAACACACATTCTCAGGCACGCTCACGCTCTCACTCTGACTCCCAGCACAGACCACCTCCCAAAGTGAAAATACCCAAGCCATTTCTGACACACGCTACATCTACGGGCTTAGAGCTGTGACTGGTCCTCACCTTCCCTTGACACCGCTTTCACAGCCAAACGCACTCTGCCCATCTGCGCTGCCCTTGCCTCCCAGCACTCCCAACACACATTCTCAGTCTCACTATCACTCTCACTCCCGGCACACACCACCTCCCAAAGTGCAAACGTCCAAGCCATTTCTCCCCTATGATAGGCCTAAGGGCTTAGAGCTGTTGCTGGTCCTCACCTTCCCTTGACACTGCTTTCACAGACAAACACACTCTGGCCATCTGCGCTGCCCTTGCCTCACAGCACTCCCAACACACATTTTCAGGCTCACTCTCACTCTCACTCCCGGCACAGACCACCTCCCAAAGTGCAAACAGCCAAGCGATTTCTGACACACGCTACATCTAAGAGCTTAGAGCTGTTGCTGGTCCTCACCTTCCCTTGACACCGCTTTCACAGCCAAGCACACTCTGGCCATCTACCCTGGCTTTGCCTCCCAGCACTCCCAACACACATTCTCAGGCTCACTCTCACTCTCACTCAAGGCACAGACCACCTCCCAAAGTGAAAATACCCAAGGCATTTCTCCCATACGATAGGCCTAAGGGCTTAGAGCTGTTGCTGGTCCTCACCTTCCCTTGACACCGCTTTCACAGCCAAACACACGCTGCCCATCTACCCTGGCTTTGCCTCCCAGCACTCCCAAAACACATTCTCAGGTTGAATCTCACTATCACTGCCGGCAAAGACCACCTCCCAAAGTGAATATACCCAAGCGATTTCTGACACACGCTACATCTAAGGGCTTAGAGCTGTTGCTGGTCTTCACCTTCCCTTGACACCGCTTTCACAGCCAAACACACTCTGGCCATCTACGCTGGTTTTGCCTCCCAGCACTCCCAAAACACATTCTCAGGTTGAATCTCACTATCACTGCCGGCACAGACCACTTCCCAAAGAGCAAATACCCAAGCGATTTCTGACACACACTACATCTAAGGCCTTAGAGCTGTGGCTGGTCCTCACCTTCCCTTGACACCGCTTTCACAGCCAAACACACTCTGGCCATCTACGCTGGTTTTGCCTCCCAGCACTCCCAAAACACATTCTCAGGTTGAATCTCACTATCACTGCCGGCACAGACCACTTCCCAAAGAGCAAATACCCAAGCGATGTCTGGCACACGCTACATCTAAGGCCTTAGAGCTGTTGCTGGTCCTCACCTTCCCTTGACAACGCTTTCACAGACAAACACACTCTGGCCATCTGCCTTTGCCTTCCCTCCCAGCACTCCCAACACACTCTCACTACCGGCACAGACCACCTCCCAAAATGCCAACACCCAAGCGATTTCTGACACACGCTACATCTAAGGGCTTAGAGCTGTTGCTGGTCTTCACCTTCCCTTGACACCGCTTTCACAGCCAAACGCACTCTGCCCATCTGCGCTGCCCTTGCCTCCCAGCACTCCCAACACACATTGTCAGGCTCAATCTCACTCTCACTCACGGCACAGACCACCTCCCAAAGTGAAAATACCCAAGGCATTTCTCCCATACGATAGGCCTAAGGGCTTAGAGCTGTTGCTGGTCCTCACCTTCCCTTGACACCGCTTTCACAGCCAAACACACGCTGCCCATCTACCCTGGCTTTGCCTCCCAGCACTCCCAAAACACATTCTCAGGTTGAATCTCATTCTCACTCCCGGCACAGACCACCTCCCAAAGTGAATATACCCAAGCGATTTCTGACACAAGCTACATCTAAGGGCTTAGAGCTGTTGCTGGTCTTCACCTTCCCTTGACACCGCTTTCACAGCCAAACACACTCTGGCCATCTACGCTGGTTTTGCCTCCCAGCACTCCCAAAACACATTCTCAGGTTGAATCTCACTATCACTGCCGGCACAGACCACTATCCAAAGAGCAAATACCCAAGTGATTTCTGACACACGCTACATCTAAGGCCTTAGAGCTGTTGCTGCTCCTCACCTTCCCTTGACACCGCTTTCACAGACAAACACACTCTGCCCATCTGCCTTTGCCTTCCCTCCCAGCACTCCCAACACACTCTCACTCCCGGCACAGACCACCTCCCAAAATGCCACCACCAAACCGATTTCTGACACACGCTACATCTAAGGGCTTAGAGCAGTTGCTGGTCCTCACCTTCCCTTGACACCGCTTTCACAGCCAAACGCACTCTGCCCATCTGCACTGCCCTTGCCTCCCAGCACTCCCAACACACATTCTCAGGCACGCTCACGCTCTCAGTCTGACTCCCAGCACAGACCACCTCCCAAAGTGAAAATACCCAAGCCATTTCTGACACACGCTACATCTACGGGCTTAGAGCTGTGACTGGTCCTCACCTTCCCTTGACACCGCTTTCACAGACAAACGCACTCTGCCCATCTGCGCTGCCCTTGCCTCCCAGCACTCCCAACACACATTCTCAGTCTCACTATCACTCTCACTCCCGGCACACACCACCTCCCGAAGTGCAAACGTCCAAGCCATTTCTCCCCTATGATAGGCCTAAGGGCTTAGAGCTGTTGCTGGTCCTCACCTTCCCTTGACACTGCTTTCACAGACAAACACACTCTGGCCATCTGCGCTGCCCTTGCCTCACAGCACTCCCAACACACATTTTCAGGCTCACTCTCACTCTCACTCCCGGCACAGACCACCTCCCAAAGTGCAAACACCCAAGCGATTTCTGACACACGCTACATCTAAGAGCTTAGAGCTGTTGCTGGTCCTCACCTTCCCTTGACACCGCTTTCACAGCCAAGCACACTCTGGCCATCTACCCTGGCTTTGCCTCCCAGCACTCCCAACACACATTCTCAGGCTCACTCTCACTCTCACTCACGGCACAGACCACCTCCCAAAGTGAAAATACCCAAGGCATTTCTCCCATACGATAGGCCTAAGGGCTTAGAGCTGTTGCTGGTCCTCACCTTCCCTTGACACCCGCTTTCACAGGCAAACACACTCTGCCCATCTACCCTGGCTTTGCCTCCCAGCACTCCCAAAACACATTCTCAGGTTGAATCTCATTCTCACTCCCGGCACAGACCACCTCCCAAAGTGAATATACCCAACGATTTCTGACACACGCGACATCTAAGGGCTTAGAGCTGTTGCTGGTCCTCACCTTCCCTTGACACCGCTTTCACAGCCAAACACACTTCTGGCCATCTACGCTGGTTTTGCCTCCCAGCACTCCCAAAACACATTCTCAGGTTGAATCTCACTATCACTGCCGGCACAGACAACTATCCAAAGGGCAAATACCCAAGCGATTTCTGACACACGCTACATCTAAGGCCTTAGAGCTGTTGCTGCTCCTCACCTTCCCTTGACACCGCTTTCACAGACAAACACACTCTGGCCATCTGCCTTTGCCTTCCCTCCCAGCACTCCCAACACACTCTCACTACCGGCACAGACCACCTCCCAAAATGCCACCACCAAACCGATTTCTGACACACGCTACATCTAAGGGCTTAGAGCTGTTGCTGGTCCTCACCTTCCCTTGACACCGCTTTCACAGCCAAACGCACTCTGCCCATCTACCCTGGCTTTGCCTCCCAGCACTCCCAAAACACATTCTCAGGTTGAATCTCACTCTCACTCCCGGCACAGACCACCTCCCAAAGTGCAAACGTCCAAGCCATTTCTCCCACACGATAAGCCTAAGGGCTTAGAGCTGTTGCTGGTCCTCACCTTCCCTTGACACCGCTTTCACAGCCAAACACACTCTGGCCATCTGCGCTGCCCTTGCCTCCCAGCACTCCCAACACACATTCTCAGACACGCTCACGCTCTCACTCTCACTCCCAGCACAGACCACCTCCCAAAGTCAAAACACCCAACCGATGTCTGACATACGCTACATCTAAGGGCTTAGAGCTGTGGCTGGTCCTTAACCTTCCCTTGACACCGCTTTCACAGCCAAACACACTCTGCCCATCTACGCTGGTTTTGCCTCCCAGCACTCCCAAAACACATTCTCAGGTTGAATCTCACTATCACTGCCGGCACAGACCACTTCCCAAAGAGCAAATACCCAAGCTATTTCTGGCACACGCTACATCTAAGGGCTTAGAGCTGTTGCTGGTCCTCACCTTCCCTTGACACCGCTTTCACAGCCAAACACACTCTGCCCATCTGCACTGCCCTTGCCTCCCAGCACTCCCAACACACATTCTCAGGCACGCTCACGCTCTCACTCTGACTCCCAGCACAGACCACCTCCCAAAGTGAAAATACCCAAGCCATTTCTGACACACGCTACATCTACGGGCTTAGAGCTGTGACTGGTCCTCACCTTCCCTTGACACCGCTTTCACAGCCAAACGCACTCTGCCCATCTGCGCTGCCCTTGCCTCCCAGCACTCCCAACACACATTATCAGGCTCACTATCACTCTCACTCCCGGCACAGACCACCTCCCAAAGTGCAAACAGCCAAGCGATTTCTGACACACGCTACATCTAAGAGCTTAGAGCTGTTGCTGGTCCTCACCTTCCCTTGACACCGCTTTCACAGCCAAGCACACTCTGGCCATCTACCCTGGCTTTGCCTCCCAGCACTCCCAACACACATTCTCAGGCTCACTCTCACTCTCACTCACGGCACAGACCACCTCCCAAAGTGAAAATACCCAAGGCATTTCTCCCATACGATAGGCCTAAGGGCTTAGAGCTGTTGCTGGTCCTCACCTTCCCTTGACACCGCTTTCACAGCCAAACACACTCTCCCCATCTACCCTGGCTTTGCCTCCCAGCACTCCCAAAACACATTCTCAGGTTGAATCTCACTATCACTGCCGGCAAAGACCACCTCCCAAAGTGAATATACCCAAGCGATTTCTGACACACGCTACATCTAAGGGCTTAGAGCTGTTGCTGGTCTTCACCTTCCCTTGACACCGCTTTCACAGCCAAACACACTCTGGCCATCTACGCTGGTTTTGCCTCCCAGCACTCCCAAAACACATTCTCAGGTTGAATCTCACTATCACTGCCGGCACAGACCACTTCCCAAAGAGCAAATACCCAAGCGATTTCTGATACACACTACATCTAAGGCCTTAGAGCTGTTGCTGGTCCTCACCTTCCCTTGACACCCGCTTTCACAGACAAACACACTCTGGCCATCTACGCTGGTTTTGCCTCCCAGCACTCCCAAAACACATTCTCAGGTGGAATCTCTCTATCACTGCGGGCACAGACCACTATCCAAAGGGCAAATACCCAAGCGATTTCTGACACACACGCTACATCTAAGGCCTTAGAGCTGTTGCTGGTCCTCACCTTCCCTTGACACCGCTTTCACAGACAAACACACTCTGCCCATCTGCCTTTGCCTTGCCTCCCAGCACTCCCAACACACTCTCACTACCGGCACAGACCACCTCCCAAAATGCCACCACCAAACCGATTTCTGACACACGCTACATCTAAGGGCTTAGAGCTGTTGCTGGTCCTCAACTTCCCTTGACACCCGCTTTCACAGCCAAACGCACTCTGCCCATCTGCACTGCCCTTGCCTCCCAGCACTCCCAACACACATTCTCAGGCACGCTCACGCTCTCACTCTGACTCCCAGCACAGACAACCTCCCAAAGTGAAAATACCCAAGCCATTTCTGACACACGCTACATCTACGGGCTTAGAGCTGTGACTGGTCCTCACCTTCCCTTGACACCGCTTTCACAGCCAAACGCACTCTGGCCATCTGCGCTGCCCTTGCCTCCCAGCACTCCCAACACACATTCCTAGGCTCACTATCACTCTCACTCCCGGGACACACCACCTCCCAAAGTGCAAACGTCCAAGCCATTTCTCCCCTACGATAGGCCTAAGGGCTTAGAGCTGTTGCTGGTCCTCACCTTCCCTTGACACTGCTTTCACAGACAAACACACTCTGGCCATCTGCGCTGCCCTTGCCTCACAGCACTCCCAACACACATTTTCAGGCTCACTCTCACTCTCACTCCCGGCACAGACCACCTCCCAAAGTGCAAACAGCCAAGCGATTTCTGACACACGCTACATCTAAGAGCTTAGAGCTGTTGCTGGTCCTCACCTTCCCTTGACACCGCTTTCACAGCCAAGCACACTCTGGCCATCTACCCGGGCTTTGCCTCCCAGCACTCCCAACACACATTGTCAGGCTCACTCTCACTCTCACTCCCAGCACAGACCACCTCCCAAAGTGCAAACCTCCAAGGCATTTCTCCCATACGATAGGCCTAAGGGCTTAGAGCTGTTGCTGGTCTTCACCTTCCTTGACACCGCTTTCACAGCCAAACACACTCTGCCCATCTACCCTGGTTTTGCCTCCCAGCAATCCCAACACACATTCTCAGGCTCAAACTCACTCTCACTCCCGGCACACAACACCTCTCAAAGTGCAAACGTCCAAGCATTTTCTGCCGCATGCTACATCTAAGGGCTTAGAGCTGTTGCTGGTCCTCACCTTCCCTTGACACCGCTTTCACAGCCAAACACACTCTGCCCATCTGCCTTTGCCTCAACTCCCAGCACTCCCAACACACTTTCTCAGGCTCACTCTCACTCTCACTCCCGGCACAGACCACCTCCCAAAGTGCAAACCTCCAAGCCATTTCTCCCACACGATAGGCCTAAGTGCTTAGAGCTGTTGCTGGTCTTCACCTTCCCTTGGCACCGCTTTCACAGACAAACACACTCTGCCCATCTGCCTTTGCCTTGCCTCCCAGCACTCCCAACACACTCTCACTCCCGGCACAGACCACCTCCCAAAGTGCAAACCCCCAAGCGATATCTGACAAACGCTAAATCTAAGGGCTTAGAGCTGTTGCTGGTCCTCACCTTCCCTTGACACCGCTTTCACAGCCAAACGCACTCTGCCCATCTGCGCTGCCCTTGCCTCCCAGCACTCCCAACACACATTCTCAGGCACGCTCACGCTCTCACTCTGACTCCCAGCACAGACCACCTCCCAAAGTGAAAATACCCAAGCCATTTCTGACACACGCTACATCTACGGGCTTAGAGCTGTGACTGGTCCTCACCTTCCCTTGACACCGCTTTCACAGCCAAACGCACTCTGCCCATCTGCGCTGCCCTTGCCTCCCAGCACTCCCAACACACATTATCAGGCTCACTATCACTCTCACTCCCGGCACAGACCACCTCCCAAAGTGCAAACAGCCAAGCGATTTCTGACACACGCTACATCTAAGAGCTTAGAGCTGTTGCTGGTCCTCACCTTCCCTTGACACCGCTTTCACAGCCAAGCACACTCTGGCCATCTACCCTGGCTTTGCCTCCCAGCACTCCCAACACACATTCTCAGGCTCACTCTCACTCTCACTCACGGCACAGACCACCTCCCAAAGTGAAAATACCCAAGGCATTTCTCCCATACGATAGGCCTAAGGGCTTAGAGCTGTTGCTGGTCCTCACCTTCCCTTGACACCGCTTTCACAGGCAAACACACTCTCCCCATCTACCCTGGCTTTGCCTCCCAGCACTCCCAAAACACATTCTCAGGTTGAATCTCACTATCACTGCCGGCAAAGACCACCTCCCAAAGTGAATATACCCAAGCGATTTCTGACACACGCTACATCTAAGGGCTTAGAGCTGTTGCTGGTCTTCACCTTCCCTTGACACCCGCTTTCACAGCCAAACACACTCTGGCCATCTACGCTGGTTTTGCCTCCCAGCACTCCCAAAACACATTCTCAGGTTGAATCTCACTCTCACTCCCAGCACAGACCACCTCCCAAAGTGCAAACGTCCAAGCCATTTCTCCCATACGATAGGCCTAAGGGCTTAGAGCTGTTGCTGGTCCTCACCTTCCCTTGACACCCGCTTTCACAGCCAAACACACTCTGGCCATCTGCGCTGCCCTTGCCTCCCAGCACTCCCAACACACGTTCTCACGCACACTCACGCTCTCACTCTCACTCCCAGCACAGACCACCTCCCAAAGTCAAAACACCCAACCGATTTCTGACATACGCTACATCTAAGGGCTTAGAGCTGTGGCTGGTCCTTAACCTTCCCTTGACACCGCTTTCACAGCCAAACACACTCTGGCCATCTGCCTTTGCCTTCCCTCCCAGCACTCCCAACACACTCTCACTACCGGCACAGACCACCTCCCAAAATGCCACCACCAAACCGATTTCTGACACACGCTACATCTAAGGGCTTAGAGCTGTTGCTGGTCCTCACCTTCCCTTGACACCGCTTTCACAGCCAAACGCACTCTGCCCATCTGCACTGCCCTTGCCTCCCAGCACTCCCAACACACATTCTCAGGCACGCTCACGCTCTCACTCTGACTCCCAGCACAGACCACCTCCCAAAGTGAAAATACCCAAGCCATTTCTGACACACGCTACATCTACGGGCTTAGAGCTGTGACTGGTCCTCACCTTCCCTTGACACCGCTTTCACAGCCAAACGCACTCTGCCCATCTGCGCTGCCCTTGCCTCCCAGCACTCCCAACACACATTCTCAGTCTCACTATCACTCTCACTCCCGGCACATACCACCTCCCAAAGTGCAAACGTCCAAGCCATTTCTCCCCTATGATAGGCCTAAGGGCTTAGAGCTGTTGCTGGTCCTCACCTTCCCTTGACACTGCTTTCACAGACAAACACACTCTGGCCATCTGCGCTGCCCTTGCCTCACAGCACTCCCAACACACATTTTCAGGCTCACTCTCACTCTCACTCCCGGCACAGACCACCTCCCAAAGTGCAAACACCCAAGCGATTTCTGACACACGCTACATCTAAGAGCTTAGAGCTGTTGCTGGTCCTCACCTTCCCTTGACACCGCTTTCACAGCCAAGCACACTCTGGCCATCTACCCTGGCTTTGCCTCCCAGCACTCCCAACACACATTCTCAGGCTCACTCTCACTCTCACTCACGGCACAGACCACCTCCCAAAGTGAAAATACCCAAGGCATTTCTCCCATACGATAGGCCTAAGGGCTTAGAGCTGTTGCTGGTCCTCACCTTCCCTTGACACCGCTTTCACAGCCAAACACACGCTGCCCATCTACCCTGGCTTTGCCTCCCAGCACTCCCAAAACACATTCTCAGGTTGAATCTCACTATCACTGCCGGCAAAGACCACCTCCCAAAGTGAATATACCCAAGCGATTTCTGACACACGCTACATCTAAGGGCTTAGAGCTGTTGCTGGTCTTCACCTTCCCTTGACACCCGCTTTCACAGCCAAACACACTCTGGCCATCTACGCTGGTTTTGCCTCCCAGCACTCCCAAAACACATTCTCAGGTTGAATCTCACTATCACTGCCGGCACAGACCACTTCCCAAAGAGCAAATACCCAAGCGATTTCTGACACACACTACATCTAAGGCCTTAGAGCTGTGGCTGGTCCTCACCTTCCCTTGACACCGCTTTCACAGCCAAACACACTCTGGCCATCTACGCTGGTTTTGCCTCCCAGCACTCCCAAAACACATTCTCAGGTTGAATCTCACTATCACTGCCGGCACAGACCACTTCCCAAAGAGCAAATACCCAAGCGATGTCTGGCACACGCTACATCTAAGGCCTTAGAGCTGTTGCTGGTCCTCACCTTCCCTTGACAACGCTTTCACAGACAAACACACTCTGGCCATCTGCCTTTGCCTTGCCTCCCAGCACTCCCAACACACTCTCACTACCGGCACAGACCACCTCCCAAAATGCCAACACCCAAGCGATTTCTGACACACGCTACATCTAAGGGCTTAGAGCTGTTGCTGGTCTTCACCTTCCCTTGACACCGCTTTCACAGCCAAACACACTCTGCCCATCTACCCTGGCTTTGCCTCCCAGCACTCCCAACACACATTGTCAGGCTCAATCTCACTCTCACTCACGGCACAGACCACCTCCCAAAGTGAAAATACCCAAGGCATTTCTCCCATACGATAGGCCTAAGGGCTTAGAGCTGTTGCTGGTCCTCACCTTCCCTTGACACCGCTTTCACAGCCAAACACACGCTGCCCATCTACCCTGGCTTTGCCTCCCAGCACTCCCAAAACACATTCTCAGGTTGAATCTCACTATCACTGCCGGCACAGACCACTTCCCAAAGAGCAAATACCCAAGCGATTTCTGATACACACTACATCTAAGGCCTTAGAGCTGTTGCTGGTCCTCACCTTCCCTTGACACCGCTTTCACAGACAAACACACTCTGGCCATCTACGCTGGTTTTGCCTCCCAGCACTCCCAAAACACATTCTCAGGTGGAATCTCTCTATCACTGCGGGCACAGACCACTATCCAAAGGGCAAATACCCAAGCGATTTCTGACACACGCTACATCTAAGGCCTTAGAGCTGTTGCTGGTCCTCACCTTCCCTTGACACCGCTTTCACAGACAAACACACTCTGCCCATCTGCCTTTGCCTTGCCTCCCAGCACTCCCAACACACTCTCACTACCGGCACAGACCACCTCCCAAAATGCCACCACCAAACCGATTTCTGACACACGCTACATCTAAGGGCTTAGAGCAGTTGCTGGTCCTCACCTTCCCTTGACACCGCTTTCACAGCCAAACGCACTCTGCCCATCTGCACTGCCCTTGCCTCCCAGCACTCCCAACACACATTCTCAGGCACGCTCACGCTCTCACTCTGACTCCCAGCACAGACAACCTCCCAAAGTGAAAATACCCAAGCCATTTCTGACACACGCTACATCTACGGGCTTAGAGCTGTGACTGGTCCTCACCTTCCCTTGACACCGCTTTCACAGCCAAACGCACTCTGGCCATCTGCGCTGCCCTTGCCTCCCAGCACTCCCAACACACATTCCTAGGCTCACTATCACTCTCACTCCCGGGACACACCACCTCCCAAAGTGCAAACGTCCAAGCCATTTCTCCCCTACGATAGGCCTAAGGGCTTAGAGCTGTTGCTGGTCCTCACCTTCCCTTGACACTGCTTTCACAGACAAACACACTCTGGCCATCTGCGCTGCCCTTGCCTCACAGCACTCCCAACACACATTTTCAGGCTCACTCTCACTCTCACTCCCGGCACAGACCACCTCCCAAAGTGCAAACAGCCAAGCGATTTCTGACACACGCTACATCTAAGAGCTTAGAGCTGTTGCTGGTCCTCACCTTCCCTTGACACCGCTTTCACAGCCAAGCACACTCTGGCCATCTACCCGGGCTTTGCCTCCCAGCACTCCCAACACACATTGTCAGGCTCACTCTCACTCTCACTCCCAGCACAGACCACCTCCCAAAGTGCAAACCTCCAAGGCATTTCTCCCATACGATAGGCCTAAGGGCTTAGAGCTGTTGCTGGTCTTCACCTTCCCTTGACACCGCTTTCACAGCCAAACACACTCTGCCCATCTACCCTGGTTTTGCCTCCCAGCAATCCCAACACACATTCTCAGGCTCAAACTCACTCTCACTCCCGGCACACAACACCTCTCAAAGTGCAAACGTCCAAGCATTTTCTGCCGCATGCTACATCTAAGGGCTTAGAGCTGTTGCTGGTCCTCACCTTCCCTTGACACCGCTTTCACAGCCAAACACACTCTGCCCATCTGCCTTTGCCTCAACTCCCAGCACTCCCAACACACTTTCTCAGGCTCACTCTCACTCTCACTCCCGGCACAGACCACCTCCCAAAGTGCAAACCTCCAAGCCATTTCTCCCACACGATAGGCCTAAGTGCTTAGAGCTGTTGCTGGTCTTCACCTTCCCTTGGCACCGCTTTCACAGACAAACACACTCTGCCCATCTGCCTTTGCCTTGCCTCCCAGCACTCCCAACACACTCTCACTCCCGGCACAGACCACCTCCCAAAGTGCAAACCCCCAAGCGATATCTGACAAACGCTAAATCTAAGGGCTTAGAGCTGTTGCTGGTCCTCACCTTCCCTTGACACCGCTTTCACAGCCAAACGCACTCTGCCCATCTGCACTGCCCTTGCCTCCCAGCACTCCCAACACACATTCTCAGGCACGCTCACGCTCTCACTCTGACTCCCAGCACAGACCACCTCCCAAAGTGAAAATACCCAAGCCATTTCTGACACACGCTACATCTACGGGCTTAGAGCTGTGACTGGTCCTCACCTTCCCTTGACACCGCTTTCACAGCCAAACGCACTCTGCCCATCTGCGCTGCCCTTGCCTCCCAGCACTCCCAACACACATTATCAGGCTCACTATCACTCTCACTCCCGGCACAGACCACCTCCCAAAGTGCAAACAGCCAAGCGATTTCTGACACACGCTACATCTAAGAGCTTAGAGCTGTTGCTGGTCCTCACCTTCCCTTGACACCCGCTTTCACAGCCAAGCACACTCTGGCCATCTACCCTGGCTTTGCCTCCCAGCACTCCCAACACACATTCTCAGGCTCACTCTCACTCTCACTCACGGCACAGACCACCTCCCAAAGTGAAAATACCCAAGGCATTTCTCCCATACGATAGGCCTAAGGGCTTAGAGCTGTTGCTGGTCCTCACCTTCCCTTGACACCGCTTTCACAGGCAAACACACTCTCCCCATCTACCCTGGCTTTGCCTCCCAGCACTCCCAAAACACATTCTCAGGTTGAATCTCACTATCACTGCCGGCAAAGACCACCTCCCAAAGTGAATATACCCAAGCGATTTCTGACAGACGCTACATCTAAGGGCTTAGAGCTGTTGCTGGTCTTCACCTTCCCTTGACACCGCTTTCACAGCCAAACACACTCTGGCCATCTACGCTGGTTTTGCCTCCCAGCACTCCCAAAACACATTCTCAGGTGGAATCTCACTATCACTGCCGGCACAGACCACTTCCCAAAGAGCAAATACCCAAGCGATTTCTGATACACACTACATCTAAGGCCTTAGAGCTGTTGCTGGTCCTCACCTTCCCTTGACACCGCTTTCACAGACAAACACACTCTGGCCATCTACGCTGGTTTTGCCTCCCAGCACTCCCAAAACACATTCTCAGGTGGAATCTCTCTATCACTGCGGGCACAGACCACTATCCAAAGGGCAAATACCCAAGCGATTTCTGACACACGCTACATCTAAGGCCTTAGAGCTGTTGCTGGTCCTCACCTTCCCTTGACACCGCTTTCACAGACAAACACACTCTGCCCATCTGCCTTTGCCTTGCCTCCCAGCACTCCCAACACACTCTCACTACCGGCACAGACCACCTCCCAAAATGCCACCACCAAACCGATTTCTGACACACGCTACATCTAAGGGCTTAGAGCTGTTGCTGGTCTTCACCTTCCCTTGACACCGCTTTCACAGCCAAACGCACTCTGCCCATCTGCACTGCCCTTGCCTCCCAGCACTCCCAACACACATTCTCAGGCACGCTCACGCTCTCACTCTGACTCCCAGCACAGACAACCTCCCAAAGTGAAAATACCCAAGCCATTTCTGACACACGCTACATCTACGGGCTTAGAGCTGTGACTGGTCCTCACCTTCCCTTGACACCGCTTTCACAGCCAAACGCACTCTGCCCATCTGCGCTGCCCTTGCCTCCCAGCACTCCCAACACACATTCCTAGGCTCACTATCACTCTCACTCCCGGGACACACCACCTCCCAAAGTGCAAACGTCCAAGCCATTTCTCCCCTACGATAGGCCTAAGGGCTTAGAGCTGTTGCTGGTCCTCACCTTCCCTTGACACTGCTTTCACAGACAAACACACTCTGGCCATCTGCGCTGCCCTTGCCTCACAGCACTCCCAACACACATTTTCAGGCTCACTCTCACTCTCACTCCCGGCACAGACCACCTCCCAAAGTGCAAACAGCCAAGCGATTTCTGACACACGCTACATCTAAGAGCTTAGAGCTGTTGCTGGTCCTCACCTTCCCTTGACACCGCTTTCACAGCCAAGCACACTCTGGCCATCTACCCGGGCTTTGCCTCCCAGCACTCCCAACACACATTGTCAGGCTCACTCTCACTCTCACTCCCAGCACAGACCACCTCCCAAAGTGCAAACCTCCAAGGCATTTCTCCCATACGATAGGCCTAAGGGCTTAGAGCTGTTGCTGGTCTTCACCTTCCCTTGACACCGCTTTCACAGCCAAACACACTCTGCCCATCTACCCTGGTTTTGCCTCCCAGCAATCCCAACACACATTCTCAGGCTCAAACTCACTCTCACTCCCGGCACACAACACCTCTCAAAGTGCAAACGTCCAAGCATTTTCTGCCGCATGCTACATCTAAGGGCTTAGAGCTGTTGCTGGTCCTCACCTTCCCTTGACACCGCTTTCACAGCCAAACACACTCTGCCCATCTGCCTTTGCCTCAACTCCCAGCACTCCCAACACACTTTCTCAGGCTCACTCTCACTCTCACTCCCGGCACAGACCACCTCCCAAAGTGCAAACCTCCAAGCCATTTCTCCCACACGATAGGCCTAAGTGCTTAGAGCTGCTGCTGGTCTTCACCTTCCCTTGGCACCGCTTTCACAGACAAACACACTCTGCCCATCTGCCTTTGCCTTGCCTCCCAGCACTCCCAACACACTCTCACTCCCGGCACAGACCACCTCCCAAAGTGCAAACCCCCAAGCGATATCTGACAAACGCTAAATCTAAGGGCTTAGAGCTGTTGCTGGTCCTCACCTTCCCTTGACACCGCTTTCACAGCCAAACGCACTCTGCCCATCTGCACTGCCCTTGCCTCCCAGCACTCCCAACACACATTATCAGGCACGCTCACGCTCTCACTCTGACTCCCAGCACAGACCACCTCCCAAAGTGAAAATACCCAAGCCATTTCTGACACACGCTACATCTACGGGCTTAGAGCTGTGACTGGTCCTCACCTTCCCTTGACACCGCTTTCACAGCCAAACGCACTCTGCCCATCTGCGCTGCCCTTGCCTCCCAGCACTCCCAACACACATTCTCAGGCTCACTATCACTCTCACTCCCGGCACATACCACCTCCCAAAGTGCAAACGTCCAAGCCATTTCTCCCCTATGATAGGCCTAAGGGCTTAGAGCTGTTGCTGGTCCTCACCTTCCCTTGACACTGCTTTCACAGACAAACACACTCTGGCCATCTGCGCTGCCCTTGCCTCACAGCACTCCCAACACACATTTTCAGGCTCACTCTCACTCTCACTCCCGGCACAGACCACCTCCCAAAGTGCAAACAGCCAAGCGATTTCTGACACACGCTACATCTAAGAGCTTAGAGCTGTTGCTGGTCCTCACCTTCCCTTGACACCGCTTTCACAGCCAAACACACTCTCCCCATCTACCCTGGCTTTGCCTCCCAGCACTCCCAACACACATTCTAAGGTTGAATCTCACTCTCACTCCCGGCACAGACCACCTCCCAAAGTGCAAACGTCCAAGCCATTTCTCCCATACGATAGGCCTAAGGGCTTAGAGCTGTTGCTGGTCCTCACCTTCCCTTGACACCGCTTTCACAGCCAAACACACTCTGGCCATCCGCCTTTGCCTTGCCTCCCAGCACTCCCAACACACATTCTCAGGTTGAATCTCACTCTCACTTCCGGCACAGACCACCTCCCACAGTGCAAACATCTAAGCCATTTCTCCCACACGATAAGCCTAAGGGCTTAGAGCTGTTGCTGGTCCTCACCTTCCCTTTGACACCGCTTTCACAGCCAAACACACTCTGGCCATCTGCGCTGCCCTTGCCTGCCAGCACTCCCAACACACGTTCTCACGCACACTCACGCTCTCACTCTCACTCCCAGCACAGACCACCTCCCAAAGTCAAAACACCCAACCGATTTCTGACATACGCTACATCTAAGGGCTTAGAGCTGTGGCTGGTCCTCACCTTCCCTTGACACTGCTTTCACAGACAAACACACTCTGGCCATCTGCGCTGCCCTTGCCTCACAGCACTCCCAACACACATTTTCACGCTCACTCTCACTCTCACTCCGGGCACAGCCCACCTCCCAAAGTGCAAACACCCAAGCGATTTCTGACACACGCTACATCTAAGGGCTTAGAGCTGTTGCTGGTCCTCACCTTCCCTTGACACTGCTTTCACAGACAAACACACTCTGGCCATCTACGCTGGTTTTGCCTCCCAGCACTCCCAAAACACATTCTCAGGTGGAATCTCTCTATCACTGCGGGCACAGACCACTATCCAAAGGGCAAATACCCAAGCGATTTCTGACACACGCTACATCTAAGGCCTTAGAGCTGTTGCTGCTCCTCACCTTCCCTTGACACCGCTTTCACAGACAAACACACTCTGGCCATCTGCCTTTGCCTTCCCTCCCAGCACTCCCAACACACTCTCACTACCGGCACAGACCACCTCCCAAAATGCCACCACCAAACCGATTTCTGACACACGCTACATCTAAGGGCTTAGAGCTGTTGCTGGTCCTCACCTTCCCTTGACACCGCTTTCACAGCCAAACGCACTCTGCCCATCTACCCTGGCTTTGCCTCCCAGCACTCCCAACACACATTCTCAGGTTGAATCTCACTCTCACTCCCAGCACAGACCACCTCCCAAAGTGCAAACGTCCAAGCCATTTCTCCCATACGATAGGCCTAAGGGCTTAGAGCTGTTGCTGGTCCTCACCTTCCCTTGACACCGCTTTCACAGCCAAACACACTCTGGCCATCTGCGCTGCCCTTGCCTCCCAGCACTCCCAACACACGTTCTCACGCACACTCACGCTCTCACTCTCACTCCCAGCACAGACCACCTCCCAAAGTCAAAACACCCAACCGATTTCTGACATACGCTACATCTAAGGGCTTAGAGCTGTGGCTGGTCCTTAACCTTCCCTTGACACCGCTTTCACAGCCAAACACACGCTGCCCATCTACGCTGGTTTTGCCTCCCAGCACTCCCAAAACACATTCTCAGGTTGAATCTCACTATCACTGCCGGCACAGACCACTTCCCAAAGAGCAAATACCCAAGTGATTTCTGGCACACGCTACATCTAAGGGCTTAGAGCTGTTGCTGGTCTTCACCTTCCCTTGACACCGCTTTCACAGACAAACACACTCTGGCCATCTGCCTTTGCCTTCCCTCCCAGCACTCCCAACACACTCTCACTACCGGCACAGACCACCTCCCAAAATGCCACCACCAAACCGATTTCTGACACACGCTACATCTAAGGGCTTAGAGCTGTTGCTGGTCCTCACCTTCCCTTGACACCGCTTTCACAGCCAAACGCACTCTGCCCATCTGCACTGCCCTTGCCTCCCAGCACTCCCAACACACATTCTCAGGCACGCTCACGCTCTCACTCTGACTCCCAGCACAGACCACCTCCCAAAGTGAAAATACCCAAGCCATTTCTGACACACGCTACATCTACGGGCTTAGAGCTGTGACTGGTCCTCACCTTCCCTTGACACCGCTTTCACAGCCAAACGCACTCTGCCCATCTGCGCTGCCCTTGCCTCCCAGCACTCCCAACACACATTCTCAGGCTCACTATCACTCTCACTCCCGGCACACACCACCTCCCAAAGTGCAAACGTCCAAGCCATTTCTCCCCTATGATAGGCCTAAGGGCTTAGAGCTGTTGCTGGTCCTCACCTTCCCTTGACACTGCTTTCACAGACAAACACACTCTGGCCATCTGCGCTGCCCTTGCCTCACAGCACTCCCAACACACATTTTCAGGCTCACTCTCACTCTCACTCCCGGCACAGACCACCTCCCAAAGTGCAAACACCCAAGCGATTTCTGACACACGCTACATCTAAGAGCTTAGAGCTGTTGCTGGTCCTCACCTTCCCTTGACACCGCTTTCACAGCCAAGCACACTCTGGCCATCTACCCTGGCTTTGCCTCCCAGCACTCCCAACACACATTCTCAGGCTCACTCTCACTCTCACTCACGGCACAGACCACCTCCCAAAGTGAAAATACCCAAGGCATTTCTCCCATACGATAGGCCTAAGGGCTTAGAGCTGTTGCTGGTCCTCACCTTCCCTTGACACCGCTTTCACAGCCAAACACACGCTGCCCATCTACCCTGGCTTTGCCTCCCAGCACTCCCAAAACACATTCTCAGGTTGAATCTCACTATCACTGCCGGCAAAGACCACCTCCCAAAGTGAATATACCCAAGCGATTTCTGACACACGCTACATCTAAGGGCTTAGAGCTGTTGCTGGTTTTCACCTTCCCTTGACACCGCTTTCACAGCCAAACACACTCTGGCCATCTACGCTGGTTTTGCCTCCCAGCACTCCCAAAACACATTCTCAGGTTGAATCTCACTATCACTGCCGGCACAGACCACTTCCCAAAGAGCAAATACCCAAGCGATGTGTGGCACACGCTACATCTAAGGCCTTAGAGCTGTTGCTGGTCCTCACCTTCCCTTGACACCGCTTTCACAGACAAACACACTCTGGCCATCTGCCTTTGCCTTCCCTCCCAGCACTCCCAACACACTCTCACTACCGGCACAGACCACCTCCCAAAATGCCAACACCCAAGCGATTTCTGACACACGCTACATCTAAGGGCTTAGAGCTGTTGCTGGTCTTCACCTTCCCTTGACACCGCTTTCACAGCCAAACACACTCTGCCCATCTACCCTGGCTTTGCCTCCCAGCACTCCCAACACACATTGTCAGGCTCAATCTCACTCTCACTCACGGCACAGACCACCTCCCAAAGTGAAAATACCCAAGGCATTTCTCCCATACGATAGGCCTAAGGGCTTAGAGCTGTTGCTGGTCCTCACCTTCCCTTGACACCGCTTTCACAGGCAAACACACTCTCCCCATCTACCCTGGCTTTGCCTCCCAGCACTCCCAAAACACATTCTCAGGTTGAATCTCACTCTCACTCCCGGCACAGACCACCTCCCAAAGTGAATATACCCAAGCGATTTCTGACACACGCTACATCTAAGGGCTTAGAGCTGTTGCTGGTCTTCACCTTCCCTTGACACCGCTTTCACAGCCAAACACACTCTGGCCATCTACGCTGGTTTTGCCTCCCAGCACTCCCAAAACACATTCTCAGGTTGAATCTCACTATCACTGCCGGCACAGACCACTATCCAAAGAGCAAATACCCAAGCGATTTCTGACACACGCTACATCTAAGGCCTTAGAGCTGTTGCTGCTCCTCACCTTCCCTTGACACCGCTTTCACAGACAAACACACTCTGGCCATCTGCCTTTGCCTTCCCTCCCAGCACTCCCAACACACTCTCACTACCGGCACAGACCACCTCCCAAAATGCCAACACCCAAACGACTTCTGACACACGCTACATCTAAGGGCTTAGAGCTGTTGCTGGTCCTCACCTTCCCTTGACACCGCTTTCACAGCCAAACACACTCTGCCCATCTGCTTTTGCATTGCCTCCCAGCACTCCCAACACACTCTCACTACCGGCACAGACCACCTCCCAAAATGGCAACACCAAAAATACTTCTGACACACGCTACATCTAAGGGCTTAGAGCTGTTGCTGGTCCTCACCTTCCCTTGACACTGCTTTCACAGCCAAACACACTCTTGCCGTCTGCCTTTGCCTTGCCTCCCACCACTCCCAACACACTCTCACTCTCGGCACAGACCACCTCCCAAAGTGCAAACACCCAAGCGATTTCGGACACACGCTACATGTAAGGGCTTAGAGATGTTGCTGGTCCTCACCTTCCCTTCAAACCGCTTTCACAGCCAAACACACTCTGCCCATCTACCCCAGCTTTGCCTCCCAGCACTCACAACACACATTCTCAGTCTCGCCACAGACCACCTCCCAAAGTGCAAACACCCAAGCATTTTCTGCCGCATGCTACATCTAAGGACTTAGAGCTGTTGCTGGTCCTCACCTTCCCTTGACACCGCTTTCACAGCCAAACACACTCTGGCCATCCGCCTTTGCCTTGCCTCCCAGCACTCCCAACACACATTCTCAGGTTCAATCTCACTCTCGCTCCTGGCACAGACCACCTCCCAAAGTGCAAACA